>NC_080571.1:244597415-244898665 GCF_030247185.1 Malaya genurostris | reverse complement strand
ATCAATGGTCGTTCATTGAGCATTACTATGATACGTTTAAGCCGTTGTACATCTGCACAAAGCAAATGCAAGAGAAGCACGTGTCGTTATCTGACTTCTATATGGCATGGCTGATGGCAACGAGTGAGGTACAGAAAGTTCGCGAAAACTCTTTCAGTCCCCATTTACTTCGGTCGTTGAACAATAGATTGAACATTTTGCGCCAATTGAAGGCGGTTCAGATGGCATTATACCTGGATCCAAGGTTCAACTATCGAGGTTCTAAAATATTCACGGCTGAGGAAAAAGATAAAATTCAGCAATACATAGTCGATACATGGGAACGTATCTGCCAACTGGGTAAAACACCGGCTAGTACAAGTAGAGAATCGTCAGAGTCTACCGATGATTTTGATCAGTATCTTACGCAAATGTTTGGTGAATCCGTGAATCTTGGTTGCGAGACCGGGTTTCTTCAACAAGTTAAGTCTTTGGACCTAGAGCCACGCCAAAAACATAACTACAACGTGTGGGACCATTGGTTGCGCCGTAAGACTACGCACCCAGAGATATATGCAGTAGCAATGGTTGTACTATCCACACCATCGAACCAAGTCTCTGTTGAACGGTCTTTCAGTGCCCTTGCCTTGGTTCTCTCTAATCAACGCACTGGCCTTGGGAAAGATACGTTGGAAAACATTTTACTTATTAAATTAAACAAAGACTTATTCTCCAGGGCGCTGGGAACTGCGTATGATTGGAAGGGCCCAATCGACCCGGTTGACGATGATTCTCAGGAATGAGTATGATACCGTTGATGCTCAACTGAATGTCGAATGAGACAAATATTGTCGTCTATCACTGGCTCATCGCCGGGTGATAGGGGGATAACTTTTGTTTACATTTTCATGAAATCAATTTCCAATGATACTGAAAGGGTTCGGCAGTCATGATACTTGTTATGATTCAATTAGCGACAATCGTCGTTGGGTGGACGATGATATATGTGTTGTCTCAATGTAAGCTCGAGTCACCATTGTGATAACGAATTTTTTCAGCACTGGGTTCGAGTCCCGTCTCTGCGGTAACATTTTCGCGGTTTTCATTTCATAATTGCATTCACATGTCAATTTTTCAATATGTTTTCCCTATTAGATACTGATCATATTTGAAACTAGCTCAAGACGGTTTCATGCGTTTCTTAGACATTCGACATCAAAAAATAAATTTGATTTTGAAAGTCTCAAAACTTTTCTAAGTTCTAAAGCCGATTTTCACAAAAAAAATTTGTTTCAGTTCACTCCAAAAAATTTTTTAAGTCAACTCTTTTACACTTAGAAAATTTTCGATTCGACATCAATAAAACAAACTCTTCCATTGTGTGTTTTTTTACGCGGATTACCCACAAAGTTTCCCAAAGTCGATTTTTGCAAAAAAAAATGTTGTTTGATATTACACCAGATCTGGACGATTCATGCATTTCTAACATGCTTGGCATCGAAAAAATTTTTTAATCTAGAAACTTTGGGACTTCCGTGGGAAATCCGCGTAAAAAAACTACAGAATGGAAGAGTTTTTTTTATGTCGAATCGACATTTTTACAAGTGTCAAAGAGTTGACTTAGAAAAAGGGTGTAGCCGGGTTTCCATATAAAATCAGCCCCCAAACAGAACGAAAATTGATATACGCTGTTTGAAAGGGTTTATATTGGAGATGATTTTCCCAAAATTTTAACCCTTTAACTGCCATATTGGTGGAGTTAGAGTGGTTCTTCTGATTTTCATTTTATTTATTTTTTTCGAAAACCTCTTTAGCAAAAAAATTGAAAAAAATCAGGAATATTTTAGGAGTTATGGAAAATCTTTCTGATTATTTTCAGAATTTTTCAAAATGTACTTCATGTGAAAAAAAATCTTCAAATTTTTCGATTTTTTTTAATCGCACTTACAATTTTGGTACCATTCTAGATTTTACATAAAAAATAAATCATTTATGTGTACATTACGCTGTATTTTTTCAGATACTTAAAAAATGTGGACGGGTATAATATCAGACTTTGAAAAAATAAATCATTCGGGAAGCCATGCGTCTCCATCAAATTGTCATCATCCGATGGAGACGCATGGTAGTTAGTTCTAAAATCATATATCACATGCCCTTAGAACTAAATACCATGCGTTTCCATCTACAACTTGAGCTCAGGGCTTGAGTATTGACGTAATTAATAGTGAAAAAAAAATTCCTTATGTTATTTACACACGCCCGCACGCCTGGCCTCAATTTACCAAGCAATGATGTAGGGAATGCATTAGTGAACATGTGTGCCAGTGGACGATTGTAATTAATTTCTAACTTCAACATCTTGAGGGATAATATGTAGGTTTCGCAAATATAGTTCATCGAATTTACTTGTATTTAGTGGTCTTTTTATGGTGTTTCGTGGAGTACTTTTCTCACGTATCAACCCTTTTATTATGTATCTAGAGATCGTCTCCGTACAGCTCAGACTATGACCACTCTTTGCCTCCATTTGATTGATCCACCTTGTTCGCTCAGGTTCTCTTTTTCTTGAGCCTTCCGAATCACATTCAAGAACCATTTTCAAATGTTTTCCGTCTGTTATCCTGATGACATGCTCAGCCGATCGTAGCTGTCCAATTTCAGCTGGACGTATGATAGGAATGAATGAATACACAAATTCATGAACCACCACGATATCGTCGCCACGCACTATCATTAGAGTAGGAAGGTGTTAAATTTTAAAGCCTTTCCTTCTTATACATTTTGTTTCGACGGATTTACTGTCAGTCCGATCTCAGTTTGATTAATCCGTCTTTATGAGCTTAAGCCGTTTGACTTCAGCTGTCTTGTTGAGGCAACTTGGCTATTCATATCATGTGATACAGAACGTCGACGAACATTTTACCTTCAAACTGATAGTTTTTTAGATTTTGCTTGGTTTTTAATTTTTCTTGATTTTGCGCTTGGCATCTAGGAATACTTTTTTTTTGCAAAAGAACTATAATTTAATTGCCCTTTAGAATTTTTACTAAATATAGTTATTATATGATTTGAATACAATAAAGGTAGAATAAATGTAAAATGACTTATCAGTTCATAAATAAAAACTTTAACCCGTATATTAAAACCTAATTTTTTGTCAATTCATTAGTTCTGATTAATATTTCTCTCACCGATCTTTTCTTTTGAAAATTCTTTCTTAAGCCCTGAACTCAAGTTGTAAATGGAAACGCATGGTATTTAGTTCTAAGGGCATGTGATTTATGATCTTAGAACTAAATACCATGCGTCTCCATCGGATGATGACAATTTGATGGAGACGCATGGCTTTCCGAATGATTTATTTTTTCAAAGTGATATTATACCCGTCCACATTTTTTAAAAATCTGGAAAAGATACAGCGTAATGTACTCATAAATCATTTATTTTTGATGTTAATGTTAGAGTAGTGCAAAAATTGTAAGTGCGATTAAAAAAATTTTTGAACATTTTTTTTCACACATTGAACATTTTTTTTCACATGATATACATTTTGAAAAAATCAGAAAGGTTCCCCATAATTCCTTAAATATTCCTGATTTTTTTCAATTTTTTTGCTAAAGAGGTTTTTGAAAAAAAAATAAAATGAAAATCATAAGAACCACCCTAACTCCACCAATATGGCAGTTAAAGGGTTAAAATTTTGGGAAAATCATCTCCAATATAAACCCTTTCAAACAGCGTACATCAATTTTTGTTCTGTTTGGGGGCAGTTTTTATATGAAAACCCGGCCACACCCTTTCAGGATAACACCAGATCTCGACGTATCATGCATTTCTAAGACAAAACGCGTAAAAAACAGCTTAACTTCGGAAATCCACGTAATAACTAACACCGCGTAACGTCGGAAATTCGCGTAAAAAAGCCGCGTAATAAGAAACCGCATAAAAAAGACCTCAGTATATTGTAAGTATTTTAAGCGAATGTTAACTAACCTGGAGTCGCCATCTTGGATTTTGAATTGAGCTAATACATTGTTCTCCGGTAACTAATCGTCACCAGTTTTATAAATACAGCATTCGGATATTCGAAAAAAGAGTCGAATCGAATATTTCGTAAAACAAAGACTTCGTAAAAGGAGCATTTGTTGAAAAGGTAGTAGGTATTACGCAAGAATGAGGAATGAGTATCGGAAGTAGTTCTCAACTTTGTATAAAAAGTTTAAATAAAGTTGTTTTTGGTTCATTTATATGGAAAATACAATCATATTCAAGTTAGTAGTAAAATTTCTGTTTAAGCTAGTCTATCTTGGGAACTGTAGTTGAAGAAAAAAATAAAACAGTAACTTTTTACAGTGTACACTTTCTCCATATAGACGAAGTAAGCCAACTGTGTTTGAGATATTTTCTTCAAAATTTCTAAAGAATTTTTACTTTGAGAATTCTTGAGAGTAAGGCTTGATTTAAAATTGGGAACTAATGTTGTGAACTACCCTTTTCGGTCATGAAGTACGCGTTCGTAGAATTTGAGCCGAATAAAAAATTGCAAAATCGAAATTTATTTAAAAAAATCGTGATTTTCACTGTAACCGTTCACCTGTCAATAATACATCAATGATTTAAGCACATGGAATTTGAAATTAAGCTAATAAATTCAATTCTTCTGATATAAAAGAAAGAAACAAATCAAGTCGATGTTCATTGGATTCTGAAAAAAATGTTATATATGAAAAATTGTATCAGAGTATGTATGCTATCATATATGAACTCGACACAACATATTACCAATATAATACAAAATGAAACAATCAATCAATTTTTTCAAATCGACCTGTAAAAATAAATTTGTTCTTTACTTTACGTTGTGTTCTCCAATTGCCGTTCCTAATCAAAAATATCTACAGGTAATTTAAGATACTGAAGAGATTCGAAACAATACATAAAACATTTTCTTTGAATGTAAATGAAAAAATAGCCCACCTTGGCCGCTATCTGAGCCCAGTTCCCCGAGCAATCAAACAATTATGAAGCGATTAAGCTGATGCCCCTCAACATTATGACTAGCCAAGCACCAATTCCGGCCAGCAAACCCACTGTTGGCGTTGCCAATATTGTTCCACTAAGGACCATTTTTCATCATGATCCCGAGGTTTCTCAAGCAGAAAACGACGGGATCCTCTGGCAGTTTCACCCGTTAACAACGGATTAAATTAGTCGTAATCGTGTTGAAATATACAATGAAGATGGTGCTGTTGTGGCTCAACGCAGTCCCAGCACTATTGTTAGACAAGTTTGTCTGTCACTGAGAAAGTTTCAATTGCTATGAATGAACCTCCAGTAGCTGAACTGTGAAACGACAGTACTCCTGCTCGACAGTAAACTTTGAAATCAGCCACTTCAAGAGTATTAATTAAAACGCTAGTCTTCGGGAGGTGGTGGATGGGTGCCTGTTTCCTGGATGTTTCATAAAACCTCGTAGTACACACAATAGAGCTACTATTCTTTGAGGGAAGAGTTCTTAGCACTGAATTCAAGCTGGAATATATTTGCACATTCAAGGGGATTCCTTAATCATCTGCATAAACATGCTGTAACCGCTTCAGTTTAAATCACGCCATAACTCTTGTCGGATATTTTGACAAGTATGATTACTACCGTACCACCCCACTACAGAGCTCTAAACCCATTATTCGCCTAGTTTTATGCTTTCAATTTTGGAAAGCATATCTTCTAACCGAAACATTCAACGAGGGACGAAACTCATGATTTTTTTTTTATTTCTGTTGCCACTCTAGTTGTGGCGAGCAGCTCTGGAATGTTCGCTCAGATGACCGTCTAGGAAATGACCAACTAAATTTTACCGGCTTCTTGGCTGAATGGAAAGCAGAATGTTTTGTTTGAAATCAGGCTACACCCTCTTCATTTGCTTGCCCGTTTGTCTCAGCAGTATATTTATGAATGTGTAATTCTATGCGAGCTTGTGAAGACAAACAGTAGCAGTAAAATAAATAACGACACACCAACAGCAGGAATGAAGTTTCATTTCCTGCGGCCTTTACCCGAAGTGTTTCGAGATAAAAAAGGTGGTGATAAAAAATATAAATCCCGTGCACAATTTCTAAGGGACACAGATCTTTCAGACATTAAAAATTATCATCTAAAAAAGCAAAGTCTTGGTATTGCATTCCTTTTTTGGAATTACTATCCATTACTGACTACGAGGCGACCGAATTCGCCACACAATACCTTAGATAAGCGTATGCATGATCATACCCGTGCTTCAACGATGAAAGTGTTCAAAAAAATCGTGCGGTATGATGTTGCCGCTGATCACATGTGAACAACAACTGACCACATGACATTTACAGTCAAAGACCTACTTATTTCGGTAACCCATTTTTTTCATAAATACGTTTATTTCATAAGGCAATTTACGTAAGTTTTTCTTCACCGTAGCATCACTTTTATATAGAATTCATATCCTAATATAATACTGATGTAGTCACAATATAAACCAAACGATTAACTGCCTTAAATTATAAAACAAGTTGAAATTTCTATACATTTTGTTGTTGATTTCATAACCTATTTCGAGTTTGTTTTTATCAGCACATCATTTTTTTTAATTTTGCTATTGGATGAACTAATGGACGCAGTAGGAGCCAGAACTAAGTCTCAAAAGGGTCAATTATTGATTTTTTTTTTTAATAGCCCTCCGCACTCCCCCGCACCAAAAAGCTCACAATTGGAGCTCCCTGGTCACGGACACATACATACCTCAGCTTGGAAAAGCAAGAACTATAGCAAAATAAAAAGGAAACAAAACCGCGATGATGACAAGCTGAGGTTATTACTACTAACGTTATATACTAGCGAAAAGACATTTAACTATTTACACTATGCAAGAACTCCCAGTGGAATGTAGAATTCCTTTTAAGGGGCTCTTACTAATATTTCAAAGCTTACAAAAACTAACAGTAATTATTTATTAACTAATTAACTAACAGTAATCTATTCATTTCAACACTTGAGCAGGAAAAAAACCCTCTTGAGTAGACTGTGGTACCAGCACTTGCTCAAAAGGGCACAAAAACCTCCTCTACTTTTAAGATTGCAACATTTGAACAAAGACTCGAATTTATAAGTTGATAAATGTATGAATGAATGGGTACATGATGTTACGAATTAATCAATGAATGAATGAATGAATAAAAGAGTTTATGAGTGAGGGAAGTGATGATTGAGTGAATCAGTGTATGAATGAGTGAATGAATGAATGAATGGATGAGTGATTGAATGAGTAGATAATGGAAGGATGAACTGTACAAACACAAAAACAAAAACACGGTTGATACGATTACAGTATATAGTTAGCTATCTCTGTCTTTAGGTAGCGCTTTAATCTCATTTTGAATTCGACCGGATTGAAGGTTTGTTTGAGTTCATCAGGAAGACTATTATATATCGATGGACCGTAATATGTCATACGAGTTTGACCCAAATTCGAATAAGCTCTTACTCGAAATAATGAGTTGGCCTGTCTCGTATACCGCTGCTGGGTACCAACGGGTAATGAGATGTTGTGATGAGCACGAAGTGCCAGAAGAGGTAAGATACAGTGTGAAGAATCGGAATAAAGTTGCAATGTTGGATGAAGATATGGGAGGTTGTATATAGTTTTTAGACAGCGATTCTGCAGTACTTGAATTCTTTTTAGCTTGGATTTCGAGGCATGACCCCATATAATCAATAAGTATTGTATATGAGAGTGGATACATGCAAAGTAAAAGCTGATCAATGCTTTCCTAGGAACAAAATTGCGAACTTTCCTGAGAGCACCGGCAAGTGAAGATAGTTTGCTTTCAATCACTTTTATGTGACTATCCCAAGATAGTGTTGAATCTAGGTGAATTCCTAAGTATTTAAAACTATCAACTTTCTCTATAAATGTTTAACCAATGCTAGGGTTCGTGTGATGCGTCAGTTTTTTCCTAGGTGAATGGAATACCATGTATTTGGTTTTCGCTATGTTCAAAGACAGTAAATTAGAGTTAAAGTAGCCCATTAGGATACGTAAGTCGTTTTCTATGCATGTCTTGAATTGAAACTTCAATTGTCTTTATGAAATGATAAAGAAGTTTCATGTAAGAAGGTCACGACAAGCAAAAATGTCTCGAACTGGGACATTGAATAGTCTACCTTGGGTACGCAAGGAATTTATTAGTTGAGATCTGACATCACGTATGTCCAAACGACATGATCAATATCGCGATAACCTTCACCACAAGCACAATGCACAGTGGTCCGAAACGGGAAATTAGCGTGATAAAAATATTTTCACTATTAAATCTTAGTTTTTTGTAGTTAATGTCTTCACAAAAGTTGTTTGTAATCAAATGGCGCTTCTTTTGATGAAAAATGTTTCTAGGTTGGTCCTCATTTAGATTGAAATCTGAAATCTAACTTTCTTAATTAAACTCAAAAAAGATTTTGTTGTACAATAAAGTTGTAAGAAATTTTATTTTGAGCAACTTTGCTGAAAAAAGCACCTCTCCAGCTTTTCATTTGATCGAGTTACATCAATTTTCCCGAATAAAAGTAGAGTGGCTCCTGAAAATTGACTTTTTTTGATCTACCTTTTTGCCTTTCTCATATAGAAAGGCTATGCAATCACTGTGAAAATCGACTTTTTAACCGAGGCCCGGAGGGCCGAATGTCATATACCATTCGACTCAGCTCGACGAACTGAGCAAATGTCTGTGTGTGTGTGTGTGTGTGTGTGTGCGTGTGTGTGTGTGTGTGTGTGTGTAACAAAAATATGCACTCACTTTTCTCAGAGATGGCTGAACCGATTTTCACAAACAAAGATTCAAATGAAATGTCTCATAGTCCCATAGCCTGCTATTGAATTTCATTCTGATCTGACTTCCGGTTCCGGAGATATAGGATGATATGTACCAAAAAAGTGAAAAAAATATGCACTCACTTTTTTCAGAGATGGCTGAACCGATTTTCACAAACTAAGATTCAAATAAAAGGTATTATGGTCCCATAGCGTGCTATAGAATTTCGTTGGAATGTGACTTCCGGTTCCGGAGTTATATGGTAATATGTGAAAATTTTAGAAAAAGTTTACACTCGATTTTCTCTGGAACAACTCAACCGATTTTCGCAAACTTAGATTCAAATGAAAGGTCTTATAATATCCTAAAAATTTGTGGAACATTTATCTGGATCCGAATTCCGGTTCCGGAACTAAAGCGTGATAAGTGGAAAATTACCAATTTTATTAGTATTTTTCCACGAACGATGGTTAAAAACAGGTACAAATCCCATAAAACTGTCTGATAAATTCTTCAAGTTTGCAGAGCTTGTTAGTTTGTGAGAATGAAAACTTAATTCGGCACTAGTGGTCCCCTCTTTTCCTGTTCCTGAGCACCGAAAGTGGAGAAGAAAAACCCCTAAAACTAAATTCACTTCGATTTCTCTGCGATGCTTGAACCGATTTTCACAAATCTTGATTTGAATTGAAGTTCATACTGTCTTTAATCCAACTGTGAAATATCATCCGGATCCGACTTCCGGTTCCGCAGTTACAGGGCGATGAGTGTCAAAGTTTTCAAATCGCCATATAGAGTGACAATATGTACAACACCGAAAGAAGAAGAAAACACAAAACGAACAAGGCGTACTTTGTTCTATTTCGTACTCGTTGTGTAGTGATGTCAATAATAATAATAACAATCCTACTACATGTTTCATGCTGCTGATTCATGCTGTTTAGCACGCAGTAGTAACAGAAACGCAGGTTCGTTTCGTTAGATTTAGTTTACTTGGTTTAAACGAAATAGAGCATGAGATAGTAAATATAAGTTTAACTACGTTCAAAACTGTTCCAATTTGTAGGTCATATTTGTTAGTAGCAAACGAACCAACTTCGGCTATTCCGTTCATCTGAATCCGGTTTGGGGAGAATTGGAAATTGTGATTAGAAACTGCAAAAAGGATCTCACTCACTTTTCTTGGAGATGGCCGAATAGATTTTCACAAACTTATAGGTTCAAAAGAAAAGTCTTACAGTTTCATACGGATTTCCTTAATTTGTTGTGGATACTACTTTCGGTTCCGGAACTACAGGTTAAACAGGATTTATAGAGTTTGTGAGATTAGATCCGAACAAATTATCCTATTCCTATTCAATAAACAGTTGTTTTTGCGAATTTCACGGTTATATTCATGATGTAATGAGTAATATGAGAAAGGCATCATTACACCACTAGGTGGATTAAAATAGGTTTTTGTGAAACGTTTTACGGAAAAGTTGTACTCAGAAGAGTTATTGTACTAATCATTGCGCATAATTTTGCTCAACTAAGCTTTTTCATAAGAGCTACCAGTAAAAAGTTATGATAATTTTTTCAACAAAAACTAGTCAAGCTTCAAATATCAATATTCATTAGATGCCAGATCGATAAAAATGTATACTATGCTGTTCCTGAAAGGTCATAATATAAGTAAAAATTTAAGAGAAAATTGGAAGGGTGTTATTATTTTAACTTATTTAAATTAGTTTTAAAAATACCTTCAAAAAACTCAAAAACATTGCATAACTCTTAAACGCCTTAACCTATCAACATACTTCCTTCGGCAAAATAATAGTATCAAATTAGTTCTACAAGTGTTCCATACATTGTCTATTGTCGATTTGTTGTAAGTCCGCCATTTGATTACAAACAACTTTTGTGAAGACATCAACTACAAAAACTAATATTTAATAGTGAAAATATTTTTGTCACGCTAATTTCCCGTTTCGGACCATAGTGCAATGGTTAGTCTCGGAAATTCCAATTCGAAAGAGATGTGCATCTAACGTGTAGTGATTGGACATGAGTCTGGACATAACACGAATGAAGTCCCTGCTCACATCCAGTCCCCTGAACCATACTTTTGTAGATATTTAAGGGATAATTGAGTGCATCTACCGACCCAGATCATATTTGTCCCAAGAAGCTTGCCAGCTGATACGTGTTCTTTGGCGAATCACGCTATAGAATTCGTTGAAAGCAATCGATCTCTCATAAATTTCACCCTCAATAGCACCACGTTTGGCTAAAATATCGGCTCTTTCATTGCCTGGAATGGAGCAATGAGCCGGGATCCAAACTATTGTGATTTAATAATAATTATTCAATATGACGTTCAGGGACTGTTTTATTTTGCCCAAGAAAAAAAGGTTCATTTTTGCCAGCAGCGTTTGAGCGAATGGCTTCAATTGCACTCAGGCTATCTGTGAAGAGAAAATAATGGTTTGGAGATAATGTGGCGATTACACTCAAACTATAATGAACTGCTGTTAACTCTGCTATATAAACAGATGCAGGTTCTTGAAGCCTTAATGAGACCGAAACATTATTGTTGAACATATCAAACCTAGTAGCCTCTTCAAATCGTGATCCGTCGCGGGTAAAAAAAAAATTTTCTGAGTCAATATGCCTAAACTTACTTGTAAATATTTTTGGGATTTCCATCGAGCGTAGGTGTTCCGGGATTCCACGCACTTCGCGCTGCATGGATGTGTCGAAAAATAAAGTTGAGTCAGGGACATTTAGGAGGCTGCCACGGATAGGAATATATCTTGAAGGGTCGTTTTCCTGTGACATATGGTTACAATATACTGTCATGAATCTTGTTTGAGATTGAAGCTCAACTAGCCTTTCGAAGTTATTAATAACCAGGGGATTAAGTACCTCACATGTTATTTGCAGTCGTGATGAAAGCTCCCAAAAACGATCCTTCAATGGAAGAACTCCCGCCAGAACTTAAAGACTCATTGTATGTGTCGAATGCATGCAGCCTAAAGAAATTCGCAAACAACGATACTAAATTCACTCCAGTTTGATAATATGAGAGTTTGCAGCGGAACGAAAGCAAACATATATATTCCATATTCCATCACTGAAAGTATCGTTGTCTGATACAATTTTATTAGATATTGCGGATGAGCACCTCACCAAGATCCTGTTATTGTTCGAAGAAAATTTACTCTTTGTTGACATTTTGTTATCAGATACCTAATGTGTCCTTCCCACGTGCATTTGGAATCAAATCACATCCAGAGGTATTTGAAAGGCAAAACCTGCGCGATGATTCTTCGCATCATATGAAGCTGAAGCTGCGCGGGATCATGCTTTCTTGAAAAGACGACCAGCTCTGTTTTCTCCTCAGAGAATTTGATACCCAGATGAACAGCCCATACATACAAGTTATCTAAGGTATCTTGCAATGTTTTTTGCAGATGAATAGGTGTGGGTCCAGTAACTGAAACCATGCCATCATATGCCTATTGTCTAAGTGTACATGGGGTTACTAGGCAGCTGTCAATGTCATTCACGTAAAAATTATAAAGGAGCGGACTGAGGCATGAGCCTTGCGGGAGACCCACGTAGCTGATTCTGAATGTTGCCAAATCGCCATGTGAAAATTACATGCATTTCTCTGACAAAAGGTTGTGCAAATAATTATTTATAACCGCTGGGAGTCCATGTTGGTGGAGCTTGTCTGAAAGAACATCAATGGAAACTGAATCAAATGCTCCTTTAATGTCTAAAAATACAGATGCCATTTGTTGCTTTTGAGCGAAGGCAATTTGGATGTCAGACGAAAGTAATGCAAGGCAATCATTCGTCCCTTTATTTCCTCGGAAGCCAAATTAAGTATCTGACAACAAACCTTTCGTCTCAACCCAAGTGTCGAGACGTCGAAGAATAATTTTTTCCCGGCTTTTGAATGGCGATAACTTTCACTTGCCTCCAATCAGGTGGAACAATATTTTGCTCAAGAAACTTGTTGAACAATTCCAACAAACGTCTTTTTGCGAGGTCGGGCAGATTCTTCACCAAGCTGAATTTAATTCTGTTCAACCCAGGAGCGTTATTGTTACAAGACATGAGTGCTATGGAAAATTCCACCATTAAAAAGGGGCTATCAATGGAACCATTATTCGGCGAAGACTCCCTAATAATGCTCTGCGAACCTGGACAAACTTTCCTCGCAAAATCAAATATCCATCAGTTCGAGTATTCCTCACTCTCATTTCCTACGTTACGATTCCTCATTCGTCTGGCCGTATTCCAAAGAGTGCTCATTGAGATTTCTCATGACAAACCTTCGACAAAGTGTCTCCAATAGCTACATTTCTTGGCCCGAAGTATGCTCTTGTACTTGGTTTCTAAAGTCAAGAATTTTTCGAAATTCTGAGGAGTGCCTCCTCCTCGTTTTAAAAACGTCTTGAAAGCATTACTGTTACATTTGTTACTGCTAGTAGAGATGATGATTGGTAAATGATCGCTACCGTGTAAATCAGGAAATACTTTCCAGGTGCAATCTAGTCGAATTGAAGTCGACCAAAGTGATAAATCTAATGCACTTGCACTTGGACGTGCAGGAGGTCTTAGGATCCGTGTCATGCTACCCATATTTAATACCGTCATGATGAAATTGTCCAACAAACACTACCTTATCGCGGTTTGTATGCGCTGAAAACTATCGACGGTGCACAATACTCGTCGCACAGGACCGCCGAACCTCAATCTCGAGCAGCTACGTAGCATTCGTACTTCTGAGGACTACGCGCAACAACTGGAGCTAGTGCTACCAACGGAAGAGCAGCTTGGCGCGGCGACTCTTGAAGACGGCTGGAGGAACATAAGGTCCGCCGTAAGTAGCACTGCTGCAGCCGTTCTAGGTACGAGGTTATTGAATCGAGGAAATGACTGGTTCGACGGCGAATGTCAGAAGTTGGTCGAAGAGAAGAATGCAGCAAGAGCGAGGATGCTGCAACACCGCACTAGAGCGAACGAGGAACGATACAGACAGGCACGGAACAGACAGAACACGGTTTTCCGGAGGAAAAAGCGCTACCAGGAAGACCAAGATCGCGAAGCGATGGAACAGCTGTACCGCGCAAATGACACACGGAAATTCTATGAGTAGGTACAAATCTCCAAATATCAAGGGGAACGTGCCATTTGAGCCAATTTGTTCTGATGAGAAGGTGAATCGCTCACGTAGAGGCTACACACCACAGGCCGAAATGTGCAGAGATACCAGTGGTAACCTTCTCACGAACGAACGTGAGGTGATCGAAAGGTGAAAGCAGTATAATGACTGGCATCTGAATGTCGAAGCACAGGATACAGAGAACGACACAGGGATCAATCTGTTTGCACGCTCAGCCGACGACAAATTCCCAGCACCTGATCTGCTGGGGATAAGTAAGGAGATCAGCAAGCTAAGGAACAACAAAGCCGCAGGCAATGACCAGTTACCAGGCGAGCTGCTCAAACATGGAGGAGAGGTACTGGATAGAGCGCTGAACGCACATTGCTGAACGCCGCCTACAAGGTACTCTCCCGAATCCTTTGCCGTCGTCTATCACCAATAGCTAAGGAATACAAGGGGCGATTACTGGAACCCGCGCCACTACACATTCGCGATAAGACAAGTACTCCAGAAGTGTCGTGAATACAACGTACCCACGCATCAAATATTCATTGATTTCAAAGCGGCATACGACACAATCGATCGAGAACAGCTATGGCAGACCATGCACGAATGCGGTTTCCCGGATAAACTGACGCGATTGGTTAAAGCAACGATGGAGTGATGTGCTACTTCCGAAGTATGCTCTGGGACGCTCTCGAGTCCCTTTGAATCTCGGAGAGGGCTACGGCAAGGTGATGGACTCTCTTGTATCTGTGTATATTGCCTTGAAAGGTGTGATTCGAAGAGCGAGGATCGACACGAGTGGCACGATCTTCCGAAAGTCCGTACAACTTTTTGGTTTCGCTGACGATATTGATATTGTGACACGTAACCTTAAGAAGATGACGGAAACCTACATCGGACTGAAAGCTGAAGCTAGGCGTATCGGACTGGCCATAAATGCGTTAAAAACAAACAACATGAAGGAAAGAGGCTCTAGAGAAGAAACACTACGCCTCCCACCACGAATGTTGATAGATGGTGACGATATCGAGGTGGTTTCGGATATTAGGTTTCGAACCTGATTTTAATATTGATACAAAAAATTTTCATGTTTCAGGAAAAATACATTGTTAAATTGAAAAATTGTAGAAGTGGTTGTGAAAGTTCTTCTGCCAGATTTTTTAAGAATATAGGTGGTGTTCCATCAAGTCCTGGTTCTTTTTGAGGCAGCTAGGTTTTTTTAGTGGGGCCAAAATGTCATGTTCTGACAGGCAGTTTACAGAGATGTGTTTTGAAAATTCAGATATGAACGAAAAGTATTCACGGTCACGGTCAGATTCATAAAGGAATGAAAAAACTTCGTGAAAAAAAATTATAAATTACAATTCCTACTTGTTCATCGAGATGCATTTAAGATGAAAGATTGTTGCTTTTCAGTTTCGTGTTAGTATGTTTGAAAAATTTTTTTAGAACATGCTCTTAATTCGTTTTCAATTTTACAGTTATATTATTCCTGTGCTTCGTTGATGGATATTTTAATTTGATTGTACAGATCTAAGTCACCCGAGCAATACCATACATCCAACCGGCCTGGATGTAGACCATGTTCGATGTACGTTCTACCATGTCTGACTGGCGTTTTAGAGTGTCTATGACAAGATTCAGAGTGGCGCAATGGTAGCGCGTATGCACGGAATGCATGAAAACGCAGGTTGGAGCCCTGTCTCTGAGATTATTATTTCCAACAAATCATCTTTTCTGATAGTTTTCCTTTCATTTGGCTTCTCCAATATATGTTTCCTCTGAGTCATTGCAAAACTGATTTCCAACAGTTTCGCGATGGAACTGAAGTGGATTTTCCATCATTAAACATTACACTCTAATGTTGTTTTAGCTTGATGCCAACCCTAACTCAGTTTCCACCCTAAGTGCTGTCAACCCGTTTGTTGGAAGCTAGTTTCGAACCTGATTTTTATATCAGGTTTGCTCAAACCTCCGTTGCGAAATCAACTCAGTTTCGTGAAAAGTGTTTGTTTGATGAAACTACTCTGGATAAGTTTAAGTTTTCTCTAGTGAAAACGACATAAATAAGTTCATCAAGTTTCATAAATTTGGAAAATTAGATTGTAGTAGCGGCCTGTTGGAAGGCACCGACAATTTTTTTTTTTGTTATCGCTTCTCGAAACTTTAGTGTGATAAAAATTTTAGCCTGATCATCTTCAGAGGAAGCAATTTCAATGCTACAGAGCTGACCGCAGAAGAAACGCTTTCCTCTTTTTCAGTGACCACAGATCGGTAAAGCGAATGTCATCGATTCTAATGTGCTTGACATTTTCGATTGCAACTTCGTCTCAGTTATCCCATAAATAATAGCTAGAATGAAACGGCCAGACGTAAACGAAGATAATCAGCTCGTTGACAGGATCCTTGAACAAGATGTAAGAAGTCGGCGAAGCACAGCAGCAACCATTGCTGGAAGGAACAGCATTAGCATAGTAAGAGGAAAATTTCGTCCCTCGACAGACTGACTAGTGGATCCACTTTATTTCTGTTCTATTTTTTTTTCTTTTTCGTTACTCTCCAACAAGATATTCAACCATTTGCGTCCAGCCGGTTTTTCACAGAAATGATTGAGGATGATGAGAGCGCACTTGAAATGCAAAGTCACGAACAGAGTGACTGCAATTTTTCCCGTTTAGGTCGTAATGCACAACTCTGTCTGGCATGGTTCTTATATGAAATCCAAAAATGGCCTGTGAAGTCCATTCAGTATCAAATCGTTGAAATTAAATGGATGATATATGTCAATTCCTATGAACAATAGCTCGGAATAAAGTCAGCGATGCATCACTCCGTCTTAATAGAAAATATTACCTATGAGATTACTCTGTATCGAATCAAGTCTCTATATGTTCTCTAATGTAATCACAAAAAGCCAACATGGACCTCCATTTTTGGCTCAACGGTGGTCTCCAAAATAAAGCAGACGGTTGTTCCTTGTTCCGTCTACAAACTGAGCATATAAATTGGTTTCAATGAGCTCAGATCAAATTTAGTTTTTCAAATTTGAATAATTTCAGCATCAAATACGTGGTACGCTTTGCCGCTATTGGAATATCTATTTCCGGATAGGATCTCTTTGTTACCGCTGAATGATTGAGAAAATCGTACCCAAGCAGGATTGTTTTTACCACACCGGGACATGAATTATTCAGTTTTTTTCTGTAACACTAAATTTGCAGTTGTAAATCACTTTTACCGTCCTTGTTTGAAAAAAAATAAAAAATCGTTCTTTTAATAAGCGTTTGATAAAACTCAAACACAATATTGTGACAAGTGCCAAGAAAGCTACTTTTGGTTTCAAACTGTTGGTAACTGATTATGAAATATTTTATCATTCTAATATAATAAATAAATATAAATCTAAACTGCCGTTCATTAGAACACTTCCAGAAAGGTCCAACTCCTTGAGATAGATCTCCTACATCTGTGGTAAGCACTTGACTGGTCCTCTCCTAATATTATCTGTTTACATATATTAAAAAGAGAACAAAATTTGTTCTTGCTTTGGTTTTGAGGGGTTGCAACGCTGCTAATAACAAATGTAACAGTTCGGTCTGTCTAAATTAAACTTTTTCTCGTCACAAAACGCCATTCTGTCCTCCACCATATCTGCTACCAGACGAACTTGAACCGATTCTACTTACGAGTGAACTTAATTTTCGGTTTTCTGCGCAGTTTCTTCCATATTCCATATCGTCGGAGCAAAAGCTAGTCAATCAATTTTGGGCAGCTTCAGGACTGATTTGTTCATTCAGTTGCAAGGAAACCCAAGGGTGGTTTTAGATATGATTTGAAGCCGCCTAAAGCAATATTTTGCATATTTTTTAAAGGTAATTTATTAGGATGTAATCTCGACTTGTTTATTTTGTTTGTTTTATTTTATTAGCTATTTTAACCGTTTCTGGTCATTCGCCGCACAATCACGCACTTTTAAAAAATGACTAATATATAAACAATTCAATTAAATTAACACGTCGGTCAAAATATCCTCAGGCTGACAAAGAAATTCACACCTTTTCTCTTAAGAAAGGAATCACTGTTTAAATCTGACCATTGAGCCGAGGTACGCAAGACCGAATGTCATATACCATTCGTATCAGTTCGTCGAGATCACAAAATGTATGTGTGTGTAGGTATGTTAAAGTGATATGCACTTGATTTTTCCAGACGCGCCCCATCCGATATTCAAAGACTGAGATTCATATGAAAAGTCATACGTTCCCATAGAAGGCTATGAATTCAATTAGGATTCAACTTCCGGTTCCGGACTTACATGGTGATGAGAAAGAAAATGTTTAATTTCAAGAACCTATATCTATACGACAAATTACGCGCCAAGTACCCAGACTTGGTTTAAATGCCACTTTGCATATTTTGTTTGGCCAAAATTAAGCCAGACTGTCATTTGAAAAGGACCAGCAGTTTTTTAACATTTTTTTTTCGAAAAGTTATTGTCGAAAAATGACAAATCTTATAAAAACAAGCGGTTCCGAAATTTTTCTTAAAATCAATCAAATTTACGAGGAGAAATGCTGAAAAAGTCCTTATCGAATCCTACACTGAAATAAAATCTAGTTTAAAATTTTAAATCAATGTGCAAAAATCACTGATTAGATTTTGATGAAATTTTGACCCAAGGTAGGTTATTATGTTTTTGACCAACCGTTCATACATTGCAAGGTGGGCACTTTAAAGGATAAAGAATTCCCATACAAAAATTTTGTTTTTATCCAAATTGATCTTATTCTGTTTTTGCCTTTCTCTATAGAAAGGTATTAGAATTGCTGGAAAAACCGACTTTCGAACGGAGCCTCGGAGACCCATAGTGTTATATACCATTCGACTCAGTTCGTCGAGATCGGAAAATGTCTGTGTGTGTGTGTATGTGTGTGCACTTTTCGAAGATATTTGAACGCGCTCAATTTTCTCAGAGATGGCTGAACCGATTTGAACAAACTTGGGCTCGTTTGAAAGCTACTGTCGGGCCATTGATCAAGTTCGAAGATCAAATGGCTGTGACTTTTGGTTCCGGAGATATGATTGTATAAGTGACGTAACCGACAAAAAGCGTTGTATTTTAACGCGCCTAATTTTCTCAGAGATGGCTGAACCGATTTTAACAAACTTGGGCTCGTTTGAAAGCTCCTATCGAATAATTGATCAAGTTCGAAGATCAAATGGTTGTGACTTTTGGTTCCAGATATATGATATATATATATGACGTAACCGACAAAACACGTTGATTTTTACCGCTCTTATATATATATATATATATATATATATATATATATATATATATATATATATATATATATATATATATATATATATATATATATATATATATATATATATATATATATATATATATAAGGGTGCCAAAATTTTTGGATCACCTCTATTTTCGTTAAGTTCTAGTGCTCAAAAGTTTAAGCACCTCGAAAAAAGCCTTCATGCAAAATTTGACCTAAATCGGACATACTCTTAAAACTGCATAAAACATCGAAATTTAGTGTCATCTCAAAAAAAAAAAAAAATTTTGAAAAAATCAACTTTCTGGGACTTAGAAAAAGTCCTAAAAAGTCGATTTTTTCAAAAAAAAATTTGTTCGAGATGACACTAAATCTCGACGTTTCATGCAATTCTAAGCCTTTTGGCATCAAATTTTTTTTTTCGATTTCGAAAATTTCATGTACTCCCCCCTATGGTGATTTTTCAAGATATATGAAAATTTCACTAAGTGGACTAAGAAGGCTTTTTTTAGATTAGCATCACTGTTCTCATACAAATAGGCAACGCAAATGTCAAGCACTAGTTTGGAAAAATGATGCTGACTGTGTGACATAAACACTGAAGCATGCTTTTGTGAACTACTTGAATCAATCTGAATCAATTGGTGTCAAAATTAGTATCCAAAATTATTTAATAAAAGTATGAAACTTATTTTCATGAGACTGTTATGAAAGAAGAGAAAGGCATTATCACATCACTAGTTGGATTAAGAAGGGTTTTTTTTATAAATCCGCATGTGCATGAATATTCTGCGGTATTTTAGTTCTCATGACACTATTTTAATGACCGTCGTTTTAAACGGCAGATTTTAATCATTTATTAATGTAATGTCGGAACTGCAAATCGAATCGAATGTGAGTTTAAATGCGTGACAATCAATTGAACATTCCATAAGATGTCGAAGTAAGTTCTACTTTAGAGTTTTTCGTCATTATTCAATAGCGTTGAGAGGACGAGGAGATCTTTAGTTTGCGACTATTTGGATCAAAATCGGTCCAGTCATCTCTTAGATCTCGACCTCTTTGTTGACAACACACACACGGACATTTGCTCAGTTCGTCGAGGTGAATCGATTGGTATATGACACTCGGAAACATTTTCTAAAGTTTCAGCAAATTCTGTACCTATTTTTTTGTATTATTGAGAAAAAAGTGCTTTGCTAGTCATGTTTAAAAAAAACTAGGCAAATTTTCGAAAAAATATATAAATCGAGTCCTACACTAAGAAAAATTTATTCCTATAAAACATCGATTTTCGAAAATTATTCAAAAGCTTTTCCTAGGGAAACTTTTTCATTGAACATCTCTCTTAATTTCTAGAACATTCATTAGTTTCCTTGTAACTTGACGTTTTGTCTGATATAAAATTTAAAAAAATCGTGCGGTAAATTTTGAAAAATATCTTTTATTTTCGATTTCACGAAAAATCGGAAGATTTTTTTTTCAGTGTGTATTTTTTTTTAAGTTCGATTGATTAACTGCAACTTCTTCTTAGACATATTTTTTGCAAAAGCTATAAATTTTTAACTATTATTGTTTGAAAAGAATGTGGCCAAATACACATATGCCCTTTTCATAAATAAATCTTGAATGAACAAATTTCTAGACCTGTGAAAATAGCTGCCTATTTTCATCTCATCGCTTCACCTCATTATTTTGAACATAAATAATATTTTACAACGTACCTGAACCAAACTGTGGATGGTTTTAAAATGAGCTATTGTGACACTTTCTCATTGGCAAAAATGGTTTTAAATTCTTCGGTAATCGTTTTTTGCATTTAAAACAAACTCACTTTTCCATTTAGGACACATTTTCGTCTCAAGATTTACAGTTCGTCGTGTTTCTGAATATCTACTAATCGATTCGTCTCAAAACATGATTACTATTTCGCACAATTACACTACTATTGAATGATAGATGACTTCATAATTAGTAATGTTCACTTGCCACTTGTTTAAATAACGATTAAAAACTTAAAAAACTACCCGACAAGCAATAAAAGTCTTCAAGAATATGAGACGAAAGTTTTTCATTTAGTTCACTTGATTTGCGCTTTGTTTTTATCTCATTTGGTGTCGCAAAGTTGCCAAGTTTTCTCATAATGTTACAAAAAAGATTGTTTTCCTTCTTCAAATTATCACCAACAAGTATTTTTTGGTAACCGTGACATTAGTTTAATTATATTGTTGATATTTATATTTCAATAAAATTGTTTCAGCTTCGAATATTACCAGAACTTACTTTGCATAGAAAGTCTATATCTACTCTATCTGTTTTCAAATTTTAATATTTTCTGACATTTTGAACCTGAGAGTGTAATAGGGCAATATTTTGGTTTTGATTGCTGTCGTCATTGCTAATTTATGGGATGAACAAAGGACCAACGATAGGATGAATATAAAACCTTTGAGATGAAATTAGGAGCACAGTAGTGAACATATCAGAAGTGTTTTTAGCTGATTTTTTTAATATTATTTTCATTTCCAAGGAATGTGAATCAATTCCCAATGTGGAGCAAGGCGTAGGGAATAGGGAGCCCTTGCCCTACTTTATTTGTTATAACGAACACACATGCAAAGTTTCATGCAAATCGAAGGGGGTCTTGCAGTCAGCCGAAACCGCATGGAATTGTTCAATAGCAGCATTGGAAAAGAAGTTCCCTCGTCAGCCTGAACGCTATTGAATGTTTTTGAGATCGGTTTTTCACTTTTCGAATAATTCGAAGGTTTATCTCAAACCATCATCAAACTGTTCTGGTGAACAAATATGTTTTGAGACTTCTACGAACCATAGATTGTTAAAATTCGTCCATTATTAACGGAGATATGATATTGTATGAGCGACTTTTTCCCGTATTACAGCAGTAGGAGTTTTGAGCGCTGTCTGGCAAAGAAATGCTTTTGGAGCAACATAAAACAAGATTTTCAACACTGTTGTATACAATTTTTTTCTAAGCACCAAATAGCCTGTGTGCAGTATTCTTTTGCATGACATTTTGCCTCGTTTCGATTTTAATACGTTTTTGGCAGAACATAATTGTTCGAATATGACATATGCATTAGAAAGCTGGCAGTAATTTCGAATACAAAACAATTTTATATTTAAATTGATTTGAGTTGCTCACAGCAATAATTGTTGGAAGAACATAACTTCTTACTACTATATACCATTCTAATCAGTTCGTCGATATGAGCAAAAGTATCTGTGACAAATAATTTCACGGCGATGGCTTAACCGATTTCTACAGTGATCCTGATTTGTACTGTAGTGATCAATCGAAATCGATATGCGTGGTAAGTGCTTGTTGTAGAGTAGCCGTTTTTCAATCAACTATTTCAAATGTTACACCATACTTGACAAAAAATATTTGTAGTCGTTTTGCCCTGAAAGAGAAGGTATAACCTTCGAAACGTTGGCCGTTAATGAAAAATAAATATTTTGACGAGTAACCAATTGACTAAAAAAACATTTTTTTAATTTGAAACAAGATTAATTGGGCGCACCCGCATCAAATTGAATATTTGTAGTCAAATGAAACGATCGAATCTCGTGTGTTACACTTCCTATGTCATTCAGTTGTTACTATATATTTACCGACTTCTCCGCTGCTTTTGATAAAATAAATCACCAAATAGCTTTTGCTAAACTAGGAAGACTTGGATTTAATGTTTTTTTTTAATCTTACTGCAGTACTATTTGATTGGCCATACCATAATAGTTAAAATTGGTGACTGCACAGCAACACCCATTCTAACTAACTCGGGGGTGCCTCAAGGCAGTCATCTCGGACCCTTTTTATTTTTGATGTATCCGAATGATTTGAGCCTTTCGCTGCAATGGCAAAAACTATTGTTCGCCGACGATTTTAAATTGTAAATTTAATACCTGGAAGATGCCAGATTCCTGCAGAAAATGTTAGATATCTTCTCCAGTTGGTGCGATCTAAATAAAATGGTCTTGAACGCTTCAAAATGTTTCGTAATTTCTTTATTCAGAATAAGGGCGATATTGTATTAAAGCACTATATTGTGCACTGGTTCGCTCTATTCTCGAATATGCTGCAGTCGTCTGGGCTCCCTATTATCAATTCGACATCCAACGCATCGAACCTATTTAGCATAAATTTATTCGGTTTGCCCCTTGCAGTCTTTCTTGGAGGGATCCCAACAACCTTCCCAGCTATCGTGAGCCCTGTAGACTTATCAATTTAGACTGTAGAGCTATTTTCGTGGCGTATTTGTTAGAATCTCGAACCGATTGCCCCGAATCGTTACATAAACTGAACCTTGCTATTAATCTTCGCAATCTCCGATCTAATCCATTCTTCAGAATTCAATCTGCTTGCGCTAATTACGGCTACAACCAATCGTTTTTTTTTTTGTAGTATGTGCCGTCTATTTAATCGTTTAATTTAATGTTCTTACTTGCTCGATTTTCACCTATCTTGCAACACAGTGAAAAAATTCTGTCTGAGTTACTTCTCTACTTCTTAAGTATTAAGGGTAGTAATAGAGGTAGTCTTAATTTTTAGTAATAAATATATGACAATGTATCTGTTGGATTATTATGTTCTATTACTGCCTGATATCTGATTACTGTTCAGAAATGCTTGGTGTCATGAACTAGTTATAGGATTATAGAATTAGCTTCAATTGTTAGTGTTAAGTCCAAATGTATCTGTTGGATCATTGTTATCTGTTGATACAAATGATGAAATAAAATCCCCTAGGTGAATTCAACTGACTCCGGCTACACCGGCTTCCGGGACGTCTTCCTGGAAGTATAAACACTATTGTTTTTGATCTGATGTTTACCTTTTCAGTTTTACAAACCTTTATGTCAAAAATTGAAGTTTTTCAATTCGAATATAGCTCGATAATAGCTCGAACCGTTTGCTATTGAGACCTGAGATTTGCAAAAGTTCCTCATCTAAGTAATGAAAATACTGAGAAATCAAATTTTTCAGGAAGCGATGTTCCCCTTCACTGTTTTTCGTCCTAGTTATGCTTTGATGTATCAGAGAAAAAAACTCCTCCCGGATGTCCCATCATGATGGCAGTTGTTTATTGAAAGCTCCTGTCGGCTGTTGAGTCGGTGCTCGTAACCAATTCAAAAATTGTTTTTTGCACTCCATCAGGACTCAATAACCTGAGAGCTGTTTCCTCTGTTCCGTGCGTGTCGTCCTTTATCTCGGACCGATTGAAGCTTCATCCAGGCTTTTGCCTGTGGTATCCACCTTTGATGAAACCACAGATAACAGATATCCAGGGTTCCACTAAAACGGTGTGCAAAATTTTCAATCAGCTGCCGGAGTGTGACTAGTAGATGTCGCCACGATTGCCACTGTTTTGGGTGCTGCAGTCTTATCACGCCAAATTTTTGTTTTGGTTTAGGTTAATATTGCAAGTTTATTTTCCTTTATACCGATTGAACGGAATTTCACTTGAGGGAATCGTGTGAGAAGTGTTTCTATCATTGTAGCTAAAGAAATATGTAACAGGAAAAGAGCACTACTGTCATTCCGGAACGAAAGGTAGTGTGTTTTGAAAGATTGAGGCAAACAGTCGATAGGTGACAATTTTGTTTGAGCCTGTACATCTATTATCTGTGATCGAACTGAACCAAAAGTGCAATGACTTTTTGTTCTAAATAATAAATATGTGCTTTCAGCACTGCACGGAGCACAGCCTCAACAATCGTTCAAACCAGGTCATTTCCTGGTAGCAATTCATGTCAGTTGAAAGACTATAATTATAGAAGTTGCTCAAGCTATTGATGAGGAACAAATTTAGAAGTATTTTTTAGTCGACTTTATTTATAAAACATAACCATTCTGTTGTCATGATACAGCATTATCAATATGCTATCGAACTCGTGAACCAAAAATAGACACCCACTGAGAGAGCAGTAAACGATCAACGCTGAACAAAATCTTACTGCATTCTTAGTGAATAAAAATTACAACGTTAGGTGTCATTTGCTAAAGTGCAACGTAACGATTCTAAGTCGTGCCTTTACCAGTCTGCGATTCTGCGAAAAGCGATTACAGTTTTATTATTAGAAAACGAGTAATAAAATAAAATTGAAATCTTGTAAATTGGAAACAGCCCAAAATCTTCAGTGTTTCATTACTGAGCTGGGGAAGTGTTCAAAATCTGGTCACCTTTCTTTGAATTTATAACAAGTACCCGCCGCAGTGTACCATGGAAATAGGACTAATTTGAATAAAACGGTGATTAGGACTATTGCACCAACAGTCATCTCATTAGCCGGTTAGCTACCTATTACTCAATTTGCAAACAGCGAACTGTAATAAAATCGAATTCAATGTACTTGCTGCGGCTCTATGAAGCGATATCGCATAATAAATAGTTCGAAAATTTTTCAATACTGCTGTTATAGCGACGCGAAATCTTGATGCAGATGCACCTATTTTCATCCTACCCTTAAAGTCAATTTGAGGTAACTCCTGGAACTACCGTTACTCTACTTGAAGATTTAGGTCCTCAAGAAATGTTCCCATGCAAAACTGGAGTAACATCAGACATGAGTAAATTGGCCCGCCTAGTAGTTAAAACTTGAAGTTCGGAATCTTGGAAAATGACCACAAGTGATATAATTCAGAATATTCAGAGAAAAAACACGAGTGTTTTTAAGTAACTATACTTAAAAAAACTGAACGATGCAATGTATTTTAGCACTGGCCAGACCCTGTCAGCTTGGAGCGAAACCAATCTTCAGTTCACCAACGCCATCGCACGGCATCACATTCAATATATCATGTCAATTGTATGGATGGGCAGTGCTGCTATTTTGTCGCGCACGAATTTGACATTTCTCTCCCCTTCTTCTATGTACTAGATTCGATGCGATCTCGTCTGAGGGCGCCATGCTCGCAAAAAAGGATGTTGCCAAAGATTTGTTCGGGGAATGTGAGAGCTGGCTATCTTGTTAATATGGTGTCTTTGCACTGGCCTTGACAACGTTTTTGTTGAAGCTTCTCTCCCAATACTTCAATATTATTGTTCAGACGGGTTATTATCCTAACTTCTTTAATGAGCGGTTAAGTTGTTTACATATTGCATAATCTCACGCGAACATTGAGTGAAATATTTTAGCTTCGCAGAACTATGCATTACCTAGGGCAAAGTATTATCTAATAAACTTGGATTTTTTGATTTCAGATGATCCAGCATCATATTATGAAGGGGACCGCAATTCTTTTTTTGTTGTGAATACTATTATATATAAATTCCCTTTGGACACCTTTTAAAAATTTACCCTCTGAGAGCGTGATAAGTTTTGATAGTGAATATCTCTTGTTGTATGTTAGATACAACAAGAGATATTCACGATCAAAACTAATTTTTTCAACATAATTTTTGCAATATAATTCCGGAACCGGAAGTCTGATCTTGATGAAATGTGTAAGATTTGTATGGGATCATGAGGCTTCTTACTGATCTTAATTTTATTAAAATCGGTCGCACCATCGCTGAGAAAAGTAAGGAAGTAATTTGAAATTGAAGTTTTTACACTAATCACCCTGTAATTCCGTAAACGGAAGTCGGAACCAAATAATATGCAGGAACTTTGTATGAGACAATTATACCTTTTATTTGAATCTCAGTTCAAATCGGTTCAGCCAACTCTGAGAAAATTTAGTGCACAAATAACCATGTAAATCCGGAACCGAAAGTCGGATTCGGATAAAACTCAGCACCTTTGTCTGGGGCTACAAGACATTTCAATTGAATTTAAGCTTATAAAAATCGGTTCAGTCATCTCCGAGAAAAGTGAGTGCAAAAAATGTTACATACATACAAACACACATATACTCGTACAAACATTTGGCGTACTCGATGAAATGAGTCGAATAGTATATAACACTCGGCTCTTCGAGCCTCGGTTCAAATTGATTTTCACGGTGATTGCATACCCTTTCTATCGCCCTTATTCTGAATAACGACGTATTGATTTTTCGATCGAATGTGGTTCGATCGAATCATAGCTACCTTTGATTTTGCTAGCGTTATGGGGAATACAAATGAAATACGAGGAAAAAAACGATACGACGTTATTCAGAATAAGGGCGTATATGAAAAAGGCAAAAGAGATAGCATTTCCTCCGTGGCCGAAGGGCCGAGTTTCATGCACCATTCGATTCAGGTCGACTAACTTATACCGTTTTCGTTTTTGAACCTAGACACGGGCGACTCGGACTCCAAGTAAAACGAACACGTGGTACGCGCCCTAAACAACAACTCATGAAAAAAAAGAAAAAATAAACAAACTCGCATGGATGCGTGGTGCGACCCGAGAAAATTTTCAGAGCGAAACTACGCGATTGGAGTCCGGTCTAGAGCGACCTCAGGTTGCTAAAACAAACATATCAAACGTTGTTTGGGCTGCTCTGGGTCAGCTTTCTGGCTGCCCTGATCAATAAACGAAAACGGTATTAGCAAGTGTCTGTGCAAATTAAGAAGCATGTTTCACAGAGATGGCACGGCCGACTTTGACTAAACTGGTTTTGTTTTTAGATATGGTGATTACTTCCCTTTCCGTTTATTTTTTTAAATTTTTGATTATAATTGTCCCGTTTTGTTGATATAATGCAACAATGCAACTTACTTTCGATCGAGGAGCTTCCACTGAATTTGCTATGACATGAAACGACATAGACAGCCCCGGTGGACGACCAAAATGGTTAAAACCGGGGTAAAATAAATGATATAAAAAAGCGACATAGGTTAATTTTGTACACTTGTTTGATCTTTTTACCTTCTTATAAATATAAAAACCTGTTTTATTTCACCTAGTGGTGTAATGATGCCTTTCTCGTATCAATCATTCTATCATACATAGTACTGTGGTATTCGATTCTTGGAAGAATAATCGCAATCATGATGAGCTGAATGCGAAACGTAAAAAAATTAAAACTAGTCATGTGCACTTTAGCACAAAACGGTACACATGAGGTACCAAACCCCTAAATGACTACAATCTGTTGGCGGCCAGTATGTCGTCAATTTGTTTTGTTCTTTCGGCACGTCAGGATAGACATGGCACTTCGGTGCCAATAAGTGATTTGTAAGTAGCAAATACTTTACGTCTGCTCAGCGGTTAATGTTGATCCGTTAGGTGGCGTTAGCAGTTCAACATAAACTGCTGACGCACTGATGAGCTCAATGCGAAACGTAAAAAAAGTATGGGTGTGTAATGTCAGAGACGTAACTGGATGTCGTGAATACGAATATAACTGACACGATTTCTTTACACTTTCGAATTGAGAATTGATCGATTGTGTGAATTGCGAAACTTTCCTCCTTTTCACTACTAAAATTTTAAACGATTTTTGACGTCGATTATCTCATTTCGGATTTGCATATTTCATTGAAATAAATTATCAAGGTGCAGTACAGGAATCATTTCTGCCTTTTAGAAGGACCAAATTGGGGAGTTCTCTACGATATTTAGCACAGTTCGGAACATTTATCTCGAACGATTTTCGCACAGCACTTAACTAATGATTTCTACCTTCGATTTGCAAAGAAGTAATCTTAATACGAGGTCTGTTCAAAAAGTTCACGGAATTTTTTAATTGCGCGCGTCTGAGGAGTCCGGTGGTCAAAAATTTTTTTTATTGTGTTGATACATATGTCCCTAATGTATGGTGAAATTTTCAGCTGTATTCATTGTTTACATTCTGTCTTGTAACGGCTGGTGTAGACGTGTTTTTTGAGCTCGGCGATTTTTGTTAGTTTGCACAATTGAAGAATTGAAGAATTTGTATTAAATTTTGCGTGAAAAATGAAATAAAGTGTAACCAAGTGTGCGAAATGTTACAGAGAGCCTACGGTGAGTCTGCTATGAAAAAAACAAGTGTTTACGAGTGGTATAAGCGTTTCCAAGATGGCCGCGAAGACGTTGAAGACGACGAACGCTCCGGTCGACCCAGCACGACAATAATCGATGAAAATGTGGGAAAAGTGGAAAAAATTATTATGAATGATCGCCGAATCACTATTAGAGAAGTTGCTGATGAAGTTGGCATATCAATTGGCTCATGCCATCATATTTTTTCAAATGTTTTGGGCATGAAACGAGTGGCAGCAAAATTCGATCCAAAACTGCTGAATTTTGATAAAAAAAACAAACGCATTACCATCGCTCAGGAGCTGTTAAACGACGTCAACGACGATCCAAATTTACTTGAAAGGGTCATAACTGGTGATGAAACATGGGTGTACGGTTATGATGTCGAAACAAAAGCACAATCGTCCACGTGGAAGCACCCAACGTCACCAAGACAAAAATCGCCGAGCTCAAAAAAACACGTCTCCACCAGCCGCTACAAGACAGAATGTAAACATTGAATACAGCTGAAAATTTCACCATACATTAGGGACACATGTACCAACACACTAAAAAAAATATTTTGACAACCGGACTCGCAATTAAACAATTCCGGGAACTTTTTGAACAGACCTCGTAGTTCTTTAGATAACATTTAGATCCATTAGAACGGCTGATTTTATATAATGTTGTCGACTTTTCGTTTCTTGTTTTCTTTCTCTCCAATGCAAAGCACCAGCAGCTGATGCAATCGTTCTTGCTTGAATTAAAACTAGCTTTGCCTACAAACCGACATATCCGCTCGCAGTGCCAAATGATGCAAAACTGGTTTAATGCGTCTTCTCGCCTTGACGACCGGAAGGCAAATGAGAACTGCGACCTGAGCGTTTGAGGTTTTTAATCAGGTTGAATTGAGATTAAATGCGTCTTCTCGCCCCGACGTCTGCTTTCATCCAACGCACAAGAAGATATGATCGATTTTCGATCACGGTTCCCCTTTTATAACGTTCAGTTGAAGATATGTGCCTGACTACCTTAAAATCGTCGTCCTTGCGCGAAAAACCCACGCAAAACTAAAGAGTTTTCTGCGTTGTTTCAAAATATTCAGATATTCTGATCATATTTTTGATGAAATAGTGAAAGAATTATGTTACTGCCATTAATACAGGTCGAGATATTCACGATTAAGTTCTGCCCATTCTTCCATGTGGCTAATTTCGAAAAGGCGCCCTATAGTAAAGTAAGTCGTATTCACGACAAAATGAAAACTAGTCATGTGCACTTTAGCACAAAACGGTACACATGAGGTACCAAACCCCTAAATGACTACAATCTGTTGGCGGCCAGTATGTCGTCAATTTGTTTTGTTCTTTCTGCACGTTAGGATAGACATGGAACTTCGGTGCCAATAAGTGATTTGTAAGTAGCAAATACTTTACGTCTGCTCAGCGGTTTATGTTGAACCGTTAGGTGTCGTTAGCAGTTCAACATAAACTGCTGACGCACTGATGAGCTGAATGCGAAACGTAGAAAAAATGAAATCGGAATCAGTTTGTTTGGCCGTCTACTGATAATGACTACCGATTGAAGTAGTTTTTATGTCGATTTAGAACCTTTTTTACGTTTCTTGTTTCACACCATTAAGTGATGGTGAACAATTTTTAACACTTTTTTTCCTATTATTACGGAACCGGAAGTCGGATCCATATGAAATTCAGGGATTTTGTGAGGGACCACAGAACCTATCATTTGATCCTAAGTTTGTGAAAATCGGTGAAATCATCGCTGAGAAAAGTGAGACAGATCCATTTTGGAAAATATGATCACTATTTCCGGTACCTCCGAATTCGGAAATCGGAAACCGGAATAGCTGAAATCAGTTTGCTTGGCCGTCTACTGATAATGACTATCGAAAGGAGTAGTTTTGAAGCCAGGAAATTTTTTTACTTATTTTGTTTCTCCGATTTTAGTGATGGTGTAAAATTTTTAATACACTTCCGGAATCGGCACACAGTGGTCGGAGACTGAAAAGGGACGGTCAAAAGTCTATACTGGCTTTCATTGACGTTCAAGAGCTTAGGTGTCTTAATAAAAGCTTCTCCGTTTTGTATGACGCGTCTACTGGAGGAGGTCCCTTAATTTTTATTACGGGGGTAGTACCGATTTCGAGTCATCAATGAATTTTTTTTCGCCTAACAGTTTTGAAGAAAATAAGATTTTGAGTGTTCTTACTTATCACATAGTTTCTGTACAAAAATTATTTTTCGAGATATACCATTTTTACTGTAAAAACAGTTTTTTGAATTTATCCTCGCAGAATCTATTTTTATTACATAAGAATCTACTACAAAGTTTGAGATAAATTTACACCGAATAATTTTGCCGAACACAACAATCTTCTATAACGTCATTTTCAAAAGATAAATTAAGTTTTATGAAAAACTAGGTGTTTTTGAAATTATCTTTTCTCAAAATTGTGAAACTTTGTGAACGTGAACCAATCGTTATATGATTCTCCGTACTCTATAACACAAGTTGTGAAAGTTTCAGAACCGGGTCATTTCGGGCTTTTTATTTAAGGCAGGTTTTATTATAGCAATTATCAGTAAAATTTAGCTAACAAAAGTAGTTTCAAAATTGCATCAGGTTGACTCTGATTCGGAATCACTAGCAGATTCCAAATGCGTTGGGTTTTCAAGTAACTGGAGGGCGGTTGGTAGAAGAGGGAGTGGTTTTTTTCGTTGGTCGCTTCCTTAAGCTCACGATGTATGGATCCGAAGTTGTCAATAATCGGATAAAAATATCGTGGTTATTAGCTTCCTTGAAAAAAAAAACGAAGCGAAAATATACGTTTCCATACTTTAGTACACCATTTTTTATGTTGTTGTTTGATGGCGAATCTATTAGAAATAATCATATAAACTAAACGTTTTGGTCATTGGCTTCACGAAATACGAAAAAATAATATTTAACACCTCTAGTGTATCTCTATTTCTACCTGCTTCTGCCCGTTGCCAGTTGTCTTTGATTTTTTTAACATGTATCCTGGAGCATGAGAAATTGACCCCGCATTTCCAGGTATACTTGCCCTTATTCTTAGCATAAGTTATAATACTAAAATCAGTTATAAGACTAAATTCAATATGGTGCTCAATATCAAATTTATCGTTTGAATTTTAACGATTCTTGTAAGGAATAAACTTTTCTTTTGTAAAGATTTCTTTTTATATATTGATAGTTTCCTCGCTGTATTGACTTTTTATTAAATGTATGTCCTAATAATTTTTATCATTATATTTGAGGATTATTTTCAAATATAGCTTTAATAAAACCTGCTTCAAATAAAAAGCCCGAAATGACACGGTTCTGAAACTTTCATTCATAACTTGTGTTATAGAGTACGGAAAATTATATAACGATTGGCTTACGTTCACAAAATTTTACAATTTTGAGAAAAGATAATTTCTAAAACACCTATTTTTTCATAAAACTTTATTTATCTTTTAAAAATGTCGTCATATCAGATTGCTGTATTCGGCAAAACTATTTGGTTTAACGTTATCACAAACTTTGAAGTAGATACTTATGTAATAAAAAAAGATTCTGCGAAGATAAATTCAAAAAAGTGTTTACAGTAAAAATGGTACATCTCGAAAAAAAATTTTTATACAGAAATAACGTGAAAAGTAAAAACACTCAAAAATTTTAATCATCAAACCTTCATTGAATAATAATATTTTTTTTACTCGAAATTCGTACTACCCCGTTATTAATAATTAAGGGACCTACTCCAAAAGACGCGTCATACAATACTGAGAAACTTTTGTTAAGACACCTAAGCTCTTGAACGTCAATGAAAGCCAGTACAGACCTTTGACCGTCTGATTTCAGTTTCCGACTGTTATGTATAATTAATATGAAAATTAAAGGTTCTTTTAACTCAGTGCATATTAGAGCACTTTCGATACAAATGTCATTTCGAAGAAGAGAGAAGAAACAAAACAAGAATAAAAGTATGCTGGAAGCTGGAACTTCACTTAAGTTTCGAACGTAAAGCGTATAAGTTGTGCTTAGTGTTCGCTCCGAAATTCTGCTTCACTGGTGTTTTCGTCTGCCTTGGCTTCGTTCCTTTTTTTGCTGCTTGAAGTTCCTCCTGGTTTCCTGCAGGTTCCGACGGTGAGTCTGAAAAGATAGAAAAAAAGGATTATAAAGATATAAATTCGAAAGTTTTGTATAGGACCATAAGACTATTAATTTGAATCTTAGTATACATATTTTCATTGTTTTGCACATTTTACTCCATTACTCCGGAACCGGAAGTCAGATCACAACACAATTCAGGGTTTTTGTATGGGACCGCAATACGTTTCATTTGAATATTAGTTTGTAAAAATCGGTTGAGCCATCTCCAACAAAAGTTGGTGCACATATTTTAACATTTTTTGCACATTTTACCCCATCAGGGTCATTTCGCTGAAAGCCATTTCGCCGAAAGCCGTTTCGCCGAAAGTCATTTCGCCGAAAGGGTTATTTCGCCGAATGACATTTCGCCGAATGGGTCATTTCGCCGAATCCTGAAATTGTAATTAGAATTGATTCAAATTAAAGACAATCGAAAGATGATAGCGTTAACGCCCGTTTTGTTAACCTACCATTGTACTTCTTCAATAATGATTGATTCATGAACCTCAGAAAGTAGTTCCCAAGAAAACTTGTTGACTATTAGCTAGTAAGCATCAAAGCAATTGCATAGGTGTATCTACTAGGCAAATGTAGGTGAAATTTTCCGTTTATTAGGTGAAAATGAAAAAATACTAATGCGGCAACGCCACATCGTTTTGGTTCATGTGCTGTCCGACCTCGCTACCGCTCGTTCGTAACTAAATCAAAACAACCTAGCTTTGAGTAGACCGGGCAAACGAGGCGGTTACAGGTTTGTATGCAAGAGGCCGCCGCTTCCGACGGCGGGTCGGCGGCCGACTCAGATGGCGTCGGCTCAGCGGCTTTGTGCCGCCGAACCATCTTGGCTTCGGTTATGTGGCTGCGCCACATCAGTTATACAGAAGACATAACATGCAGGAGATATGACCCTTACGGCGAAATGACCCTTTCGGCGAAACGACTTTCGGCGAAATTACCTATTCGGCAAAATGACCTATTCGGCGAAACGATTTTCGGCGAAATGGCATTCGGCGAAACGACTTTCGGCGAAATGGCTTTCGGCGATATGACCCGCTCCCGTGATAGAGAAGTACTTGGCTCTAGTTATACGAAAACTTTTCGAAACTAGGAGAAAGCAATCGACGATTCCAAGAGATTAGAAAAAAGTTGTCGCCGCAGGCATATCTGAGGCTACCGAAAGTTCGAGAATTCTACGGAAAGACTAATGAACTTTTTTTATGTACTTGTTACCTCATTACTCTGAAATAAACAACCGATCATGGGTAATTTTTTTCTGCTATCACATTGGTGTTCAGAATTTAACGTGGACAAGCTTTAGCTGATATTTTCATACTCTAAGTAGTGCACGTTGTTGTTATCTTTAGCGAGTTGGATTGCTACTGGAACTGGATGTATAACACATTATTTGTCTTGTTCAATTGAAACAAATGCAGTCGTTCAAGACCAAGATTACTTTTAAGAAAGTTTACTTTTTAAGAAAGCCTTCTAATTCTCGTGACGATGATCCAATTTTGCGCTGCCTAAAATCAACAACAATAACATTTATTGTATGATGAATCTGGTGCCCGGTAGTTTTTGTTCAATTGATTTACTCATTTCGAAGTCGCCCTATTGTCCACTACACTGTGCTGTACTTTGTTTCTGCCGTCCCGAGCGTAAGCGATTGTTTGTTTTATCTTCTGCCTCGGACGAGATGTGAAAGCGAACTGATTTGTAAATGATTGATATTAACAAAAAATATATTCGTGGCATTATTCTAAAAGTCGCCCACATATTTTTCGAAATTCTTCAAAAGTTTAAAAAAAAACTTACGATAGAACCATGAGTTTGAAAGTGCGGTTTCTTACCTTTAGTTCAAGTAAATAATTACAAATAGATTTTATGACATGACAGTTCATTTTTCCAAACAAAAACTCTTCCACAGATTGCTACGATCATCGAAGGCTGCTTATGTTTCTCTGATTCATGCTTTAAGCTACACCATCATCGTTATCATTGGAACGAACCGGCGAAACAGTTAAAGATTTCTAGATTAATGAATTGTTAAAAGCTTATGCTCAATAGAGCACAAAAACAAAACAAAAAACGAGTTGGGCGGAAATGTTCACCATCAGACCCGGCTATACGTCAAGTCTTAAGCAGCGGGAAAGAACAAAACGCATAACTTTTCCCCGTAGGCCAAGGAAGACTGCCACAGGAATCCCATTCATGCTACGGTTGTTACCAGCATTATACTCAACCATTGAATAATGGGCTAAGTTTATGATAATGTATTCAGAAGAACTTGAAATCGTATGAGTGGGCCTACTACTGATAGTGGTGTGTGTGTGGTAAATAAGAGGGAATGGAAACCCTGGAAGGCAGATGGAACTTTTAATCTTAAGTTTTCTGCTAGGCATCACACGCACAATTGAGTCTAATCGGATTGTTAAATTGAAATTTAATAACTCAAGGAAAATGCTTTCAGAAAGGTGTCAACCATTATCCTTTTGATATGGTATACGATTAATGCACGTTCTTAAGTGAATGGGGTATTGTGTCTCTTATAAATGTTAGATGTTAAAGTATCTCTACGCACAATCAAACATAATCACCTCTAACAAGAGATTAATGCACCGCTCGAAGCAACAATTCCGATCGATCTGTTATTTCTACTAGGTCGCCCCTCTCATGGTTTCGGTTATCGGAAATAAATTAAGATAAACTGATTTAAATACCAGCGCCAGTAAATATTCAACGATAATTTATTTCCTGTTTTCCATCGAGACTGAAAATTTCGAGATAAACCTTCACCTCTAGGCTTATTTGTTCGCCGACCGACCACCGTCCTGCTGCTCCAAAACCAGCGCTCTGGTGGCTTTTTTAACCGTGGCAACATTCTCCTACAGCATCATCACCATGACATGATGAACGCGTATCCTAGGCAATCTGTTCCGAAAGGTCGCACATAACTCGTTTTCACATCGCAGGATTACTCTGCTCAACCGATGCGTCCTCTCGTCTTAGGACAATCATCCCACGAGTGGTTCCTAACAAACTGGACTCATTTTGTCATTTAAAACCACACCCGGACAGTCTCAGTCCCTTTTCGTGGATGCTGTGATGGTGCTTTGGGATGGTGACCGTGAACTCATTTTTTTGTGTGTGTGAACAGAAATGATGCCTCGCAATCAACATTCATCTCGACCGAGAGACTTTCTACCGTTCTTATGCGGGATCAACATTCATCAAGCATATCTTTGGGCTCAGTTGCATAGCACCATATTCTTTCTGTTTTTGTCAGCCATCTAGTAAAAAATCTGGAATTAAAAAAATTATAATGAGAAGAATTTAATCTGTTTTGACGAAATCTATATGCTGAATAAATCAACAATTTTTTTAAATTAACAGACGGGTTCATTACTGGCATCTGAAGCATTCAGAACACTAGTTTAAGGAATTAAGGTAGGATTTGGAAAAAAAATTGAAGTAGTTGAAGACTCTAAATGAAATCTGTCAGTTTTAATGCCAACCAGCGTTGCCAGGTTGCCAGATTTTTCTCGTTTCGCCAGACACTCTAACGAACCAGATCTTTTGCCAGATTTTATAAATTTTCCCCGATTTCGTCAAATCTCACCAGATCTTTACGGTTTTGACCACTATACGATATGTGTTGAGACCTTTTTTATTTTTGCTCACTGAAAATGAAACCCGGTCAAAATTTTTTTGTAAATTGTTGGACCCAGAAAAATCCAGATAAATTTTTGAGTCAGAGACAGATTTTTGAAATAATGACTTGGCATCCCTGATGCCAACACAATATAAAGCTGTGGTCGATAGCAAACAGTTCTTTTGTGTATAACTTCTTTGGACGCGTGCAAATTTATTAAATTTTTGTTGAACTAGTTTAGAGTGCAGCGCTCACATATACAAAATTTCGTCACCATCTGTCAAGTGAATTTCCACGCAAAATCAGCCACCCAAATTTTTTTTTCATCTAACTATTTTTTTCGGTAAAGAACTCGAAAATATTGGACACGTATTTTTTTATATCAATATGGTACGTGTAATTTTCGAAATATGATTTTTTGAAATTTCGCGTTTTCCAAAAATAACCTTTTTTCAACAGCCTATACTGTAAAATCTAATAAAGATACAAAAATTCGTCCAAGACATGAAATGTGCGTCTTTTCCTTAGCTTTTAAATAAGCGATTCCATAAAACAGCCTTTAAAGTTATTATAATGAAGAAGTTAATAATTAATGAACAAATAAAATAATTTCAAACTTTTTTCCTTTTTTTATATATATAAAAAATAGGTATAGAATTCGCTCAAACTTTAGAAAATTTTTCCGAGGCCCGGAGGGCCGAATGACATATACCAATCGATTCAGCTCGACGAACTGAGCAAATGTCCGTGTGTGTGTGTATGTGTGTGTGTCTGTATGTGTGTTGTCAACTAAGAGGTCGAGATCTCAGAGATGGCTGGACCGATTTTGATCAAACTAGTCGCAAATGAAAGATCACCCCGTCACCCAAAACGCTATTGAATGGTTTTGAGATCGGATGTTTACTTTTTGAGTTATACGAAGTTTTATGTCAAAATTTCAGGTTTTTGACAGTATCTGTCACAATTGACCTTGAAAACAGAATATGTTTTCAGACTTAGATTCCGCATGATAATACCTATCCAACAAGCCATAGATTGTTAAAATCCGTCCTTTTTTAACGGAGATATTGAAATTTTTGTGTGTAAACGACTTTTCCCCCTATTCCAGCAGTAGGAGTTTTGAACGCTGTATGACAAAGAAATGCTTGGGAGCAACGGAAAACACGATTTTTTATACTGTTACATACAATTGTTTCTAAGTACCAAAAAGACTGTGTACAGCATCCTTTTTCATGACATTTAGCCTCGGACCGATTTTAGCACGGCTTGTTTTTGGCAACATAATCGTTCGAATATGACATATATAAACCAGATGATGGCAGAATTTTTTTAAATTATATTGTTTTAAACTACTTACAGCAATAAATGCTGGAAGAACATAACATCCATATACCATTCGAATCAGTTCGTCGAGATCGGTAAATGCGTGTGTGACAAATAATTTCACTCAATTTTCTCGGAAAATATCTTTTCTACAAATTCAGATTCATACGAAAAGTCTTATGCTCCCAAACAAAGTTCCTGAATTATGTTTGGTTCCGACTTCTGGTTCCGGAACTACAGGATGATATGTGAAACGAAATCAAAATTGTTCAACTCATTCTTCTCGTAGATGGCTGAACCGATCTAAGATTCAAATAAAAAGTTTCAAGATTCTATAAAACATCTTGCTCTTCAGTCAGATCCAACTTCCGGTTTCGGGGATACAGGGTGATTGGTATAAAAATGTCTATTCCACATAAATTAATCAGGTTTATCGGGTTAGCAGATTTGGATAGTCGATAAAAAACTTTTTTCCGTTTTAGTGGTATTAAGTTTTCGATTCAGAAGGCACCTAAAAATTTAATTTGTGCTATAATTTCTCAAAGACGTCTTCACTGATTTTCAAATATTTTGAAACAAATGTAAACTATACAGCTACTCAGGTGAATTTATCTGACTTCGGCCATACCGATTTTAGAATTTCGGTTCCAGTATGAAATCGTTTCTCAAAGCTCAATCGTTTTCTCAAAAAAGCCTAATCATATTTCAGAAACAAAAATTCAAATTAAAATAAACTTAAATACATACATACAAAAATTAATTAATTTTATCCAATTATGACTTCCGGTTCTCGAATGACATGATGATGAATTTTTAAAATTCAAACCGATATAGAAGATGACAATCTCGGAAAGCTTCAAAGTTGGACTCAAAACTGTTGTAATTTATTTGTCATATGGCCATACGAATCGGTTTGGGTTATGCTGGTTCCTGAATACCGGCTCTGGAAGTACCTTAAATTACCGTAAACTCTAAAGTGAAACTTACATATCATGGCATGTTTAATCGATTATCACACTTTTAGATTCAAATGCGATCCGATTTGCAGTTTCGACATTACAGAGGAATGAGTGATTAAAATCTCAAATTGTCGCTTAAAACGACGGTCATTAAAATAATGTCATGAAAACTTAAACACCGAAGCATATTCATGCAAAAAACACATGCAGATTGATAAAAAAAGGTATCATCTCACTGCTAGGTGGATTAAACACGTTTTTTCTTTTTTTTTGTTGAAAAAAGAAGTCTTAGGGGTTTAATTTAATTTTGCGAAGTTTCAGAGAGGAAAGATCAAAATTTTCAGAGCAATGAATTTTTAAATAACGACCTGCACGCGCGAAGCGTACCGCAGAGCAATTCGCTCGGATACAAGCTTAAAAGGCTATCCGCATTATGCAGATCCGATCGATCCGAGCTCTCCGGCGTTGACTTTTTTTCTGCTTCGGCAGTGGCATTGCTCGAAAACAAACTTAATATTTTTAAAATGTGAAAAAAGGCGGGTGGGTAATGTCAGAGACATAACTGTATGTCGTGAATACGAAAACAACTGACATGTTCCTTAACACTTCCGAATATCAATTAGTTGATCAATTGTATGAATTATGCAAGCATTCCCCTTCTCCACATTTTTCGCAAAAACAAAGGCTTCACTTGATCTCGATTACTGTGAATTTCACACAGCGAAAAGTGCACAAATCTACCCAAACTGTTCTGCGACACAAAATACATCTGCTCGCAGTGGCGATAGAATCCAAACTGATCCAATTTTTGTTGAGAGGCTTGTTTTTACCTGATTTCGTTTGTAGATTTTTCACTAATGGGCGGTTCTAACGGCTATAAAAATAGCAGCATATAGAATTTCGGATTTGCATTTCATTGAAAGAAACTATAAGGATGCTGTACGGGATTCATTCCTGCCTTTCAGAAGGACCAAATTGTGGAACTCACTACGATATTCACCACTTTTCGGAACATTTTTCTCGAACGATTTGTTGTACAGCAGCAGATATTTTGTTCTCTTCCTCAGAACGCGTTCTGATTGGCTGGTTGACATGGGTCAAATGGGACAGGTTTTTCAATAGTGTACTATTGAAATACTTCAATGCTTTTGCTATACACGTTTAAGTTGAAAAATTTCGATTCTATTGGTAGTTAGATTATATAAATCCTTTCACAGATCACTGAGCTATGAGCTTTAAAAATACGAGAAAGGCAAACGCGCCTTATGAATTATCCTCTTTGATACTAGTTTATACCAAACATTTCAGAAAAGTTTAATATTGAATTATTTGAGATTATGTCACACAACTGAATATTTTATCATAAAATTGTGATCATATTTCCGATGGCATGTAGCAAAAATTATGTTGATTCATTAGATACAACAAGAGATATTCACGATCAAAAACTTATCACTCTCTCAGAGGGTAAATTTTGAAAAAGCACCCCATAGTAAAGTAAGTCGTATTCACGACAAAATTGAAGAGTGACGAAAGTTTAATAATTCGCGATTTTACGGAAAATTACGCCTTCGTTGTTCAAAACGCCATAACTGGCTTTCATTGGAACAACGACCAAGCGACTATATTCCCCATTGTTTTGTATTATAAAATGAACAGCAAAATCGATCATAAAACATTAGTAATTATTACTGATTGCATGAAACATGATGCAATAGCTGTGTATGTTTTTCTTGAAGCTCCTTATCAATATTTTTCAAGTGCATCTATTTTGCTGAGGGCGCTCTTCTCAGGAATTCAAGAATGTAAAACACTTTGAGAATATTTTTCATCACGAGTATGATTTTCATCTTTTTGCACAGTGGCTTTTTCACGCGACAGCTCATGGAAAAGGTCCATGTGACGGTGCTGGAGGAACTATCAAAAGTCCCAATCATATCATATCAAAACACGCATTTTTTAATGTGTTCTTCAGGCAGGCCCTTGCGCAGGAATCATTGAAGTGGGAGGGGTGTGGGAGTTAAAGGGGGAAGAATTCAAGGGAGAGAGGGGAGATTCAAAAGGTGAGGAAAGTGCAAAAATTTGAAAGAAAAGTCGAGTTTTTTCCACTTTTATATAAAAAGTACTATATTGTTCATGGTAGTTACTGTTGAAAAATCTTCCATTGTGGGGTTAAAAACCCCAAACCCACATTCACATTTGATGTTTTCAATTGAGTCAAAACGGTTTCCCCGGAGCGCTCGTTTGAGTTTGTTGAATAACCAATTTGAACTGCTGATCACGGATGAGTCGAAGGCAAAACGCGAAGAAATTGAAATTTGATTGCTAATTTTTTTTGTCATACAATGCATAGTTTAAAACTTAAAAATTCAAAACTTTTTGGACCACTTCATTTACAACATCAATATCAATATCTCGAACAGGTGGAAATATGTGGAACCAATTTTAACAAAGTTTTAAAGTGTGATCAATACACAATTAGAATAAATTAGTTGTCACAACTTAAATTCCCTTGAATTTATATGAAAACTTGACCAAGTATTCAATAACCCTGCACCTTAAATTTAATATTGATCAAAGCAAACGAGGAAATGGGAGCAGTTGAAAATTTCAAAAAGAAGTAAAAATAATTTTCTAAAGATAGACGAAGTTTTCAATGTTTCCTTCAATTAAATATTGTTAATCTGTTAAGCGGTTTGTATTCTATTTCTAATTGAAAGACACGCTGAATCAGGAGATTTCAACGTTCTTTCATGTTTCATTTTTTTTCGTGGAAAATTATTTGTTTCATAACGGAGACAATAGGGCAAATAAATAGATTTTTATTTTGATATAGGGTAACGGTGCCATCATTCATCTTAGCTCCAGTAGTCATCTCCTATAACGGGTGTTTTTTGAAAGGTTTGTTTATTTTTCAATTAGGATTACTCTAGTGTCTGAAAGTTGATTTACCAGTGTAAGGTAACGGCTACTCAGTATTGTTTGGCATGATGAATTATGAATAGGTTAACTCCGAAACAATCGACTTATTGGAATGGATTAGTAAATTGGCCTCCGCGTTCGTGTTATTTGACGCCACTCGATTATTTTTTGTGGAGATATGTGAAGTCATTGGTTTATGTGGATAAACCAGCAACGATTGATGCTGGTCGTCAAATAGTGAGATAACTAAAGACTGTTCCAGAGAGTGTGGACGCACTTTGATTCCGCTGTAAGTAATTCACAAGTGTTAGACATTCAAATTTCATTCGATATACTGATAATATTAGACTACAACAACAGAATATTATTCTCAGCATTTGCTACTTAGCCATTGTAGACTAGCTGGCGCACCTTCTTGCGAACGTTCCTCATTAAATTCCGTACAGACTTCTTGGCTACAAGTTTTGACACTTTTTTCCAATCTTTTTCGATGTGTTCAATGGTTTCGGCTGCCGAGACGTGTTTCCTAAGATGTGCCTTCGTTAATGCCCAAAATTCCTCAATTGGTCGAAGTTGTGGGCAATTTGGTGGATTCATGTCTTTTGGGACGAAAGTGACATTTTTGGTAGTATACCATTCTACCGTTGATTTCGGGAAGTGGCAAGAAGCAAGATCTAACCAGAAGACAACAGGATCCTTGTGGCTTCAATTCATGGGTGGAAGTCGTTTTTGTAAACATTCCTTGGTGTATATTTCGCTATTCATTGAAGCAGTGGTGATGAAGGGTTTCGAAATCTTACCGCAGCTACAAATTGCTTGCCAGACCATAGCTTTCTTACCCAATTTCTCGACTTCAATCGATGTCTCGGACTGGTTTAACACTTGCCCTTCTCGCACCGTATAATATTGCGGTCCTGCAAGGATTTGTAATCGAGTTTCACGTAGGTTTCGTCGTCCATGATTATGCAGTTCAAATTTCCAGCAAGAATCGTATTGTACAGCTTTCGAACCCTAGGCCTGATCGATGCTTCTTGTTTCGGACTACGTTTTGGTTCTTTCTGCTTCTTATAGGTTCGAATATTCAAACGTTCTTTAACACTGCTGAAAGTCCACACATTTCGAATCAAACTAATGAAAACGAATAAACAACTGCACAAGTGGTTAGAGAAGAGTGTAAACAACAGGACGCTGCCATAAAAATTGACAGATTCTGAGCCATTGCGAAATGGCAGTGGTTTTTGGTTGCGTCCATACTTTCTGGGACAGTCTTTAAGTCCTCACAAATTCCTATCTCATGCCTCCCCGTGTGTCTATGATGACATTTGGTCAATAGAACGGCGTCGACTGGGTGCTATCGACTTCTGCGTTAATAGCAGAATGAGAGGGTGCAAAATTGCTTATAAGTTAAAGCCCATAATAAAGTGCCATGTTTATCATAGTATATTACAACATAGAATTCTGTTGTTTATTACATAATTTATTATAAATTAAATTGAATTATATTACATTATATTATATATGATTATTGTTATTATTAAAAGGAAAATATATTTCCTGCAATACTGCACTGCGACAATAATTGTTATATTGTATTATAGCATATTATTTCATACATTATCGTCTTACATTATTTTATGTTATGTTATATTATAGTATATTGTATTGTATTGTATTATATTATATTGTATTTTGTTATATTATATTATATTACATTACATTATATTGTATTATATTATAGTATATTTTATTATGTTCAATTATATCGACAACGGGGAGTATCAGGGAGTGCATCAGGGTATGGCTAGATCATGGAGTGGATTGCCAACCTGAGTCCCGTGGGGAAGGTGTTGTGTTTCTCTCTGAAGGTTTGAAATGAGTACGACGCACCCTTCTAACAAACAAACCATCAGGCGGGTTTAAGCTGGTATAGCGGAATTCTTTATTATATGGCCAGATTTTCTTGCTGGAAATGCTTGAAAAAGTGATCGAAAATTTGACCTCCAGAATGACCTTTGTGTAAATTATTATTAAAAAATATTTACCTAATAAAAAAAAATTGGCCATTTCATAATTTGGCAAAAATCAAACAGATTTAAATGCAGCAAGATCTCCTTCAAAAATTTTGACCACTATTTCCGGAACAGAAAACTGGATACCGGTAAAATGAAATTCGGTAAACCATCAGATAATATGCACTATAATTTGAAACAGTTTTAAGCCAAATTGAAAAAATTCCCAAAATTTTCTGCACCCTCGATTTAAATGGCAGTTTTAAATAAATGACTGTTCAAGTATAACTGAAAACAGTTCGTATGGCCATTAACCAAAATAACCTTCAAAGTGGAATAGTTTCGAGCACAACTTAGAAGATATTACGATTACGATTCTCTATGGCAGTTTGAAATTTTTTTTTTATTTAATAATATATTTTAGGCACATTGCGTTAAGCTATAAGATGCCGAGGGCATATGTTTAAACTACTTAAACTAGATTTTTTTTCATTTTCACACCATATGAGCTTTGGGAGATCTAGTCTTCAACGGGTGGTCGGCAGTGGCTGGCTGGCTCTTGTACGCTGGAGTAAACTGGCACGACGTTGGTACGCATCATTGTTGGTCGCATCTTTTCGTTCGTGTGGGTCCGCGGAAAACACCCCCGACTACGGGGAGCCGGCTGATGGCCCGCATAATCATCGACTTGAGCGGCTCTCCGTGGTGGTGAATTTTGTGGAAGAGAAGGAAAGAAACAGAGAGAAGTTTATGTTGTTGAAAAAGGTGGTAAGGGAGCGAAACTACTTAGGTCAGCGATAAGATCTAATTAGTTGACATCGAGATGGTGAAGAGACGGGGACGGGGGAGCAAAAATTAGTGACAGCAGAAAGATCTTGTTAGTTTTTCGATGAAGATGGTGGACAGATGACAGTTGGGGAGGTTCGAGCGGATGTTAGGGTCGAGGTTGAAGGAGGATGTTGTGGAACCCTTCAGCAGATCAGACTTGTAAGTTAATGTTCTTTATGAACTGATGTAAGAGCAGCATATAGGGAAGGTCTCGATGGGCCAACACGTCTCGTACTAGGACCATGGGTGATATACCTCGGGCCCGAAGGGAGTCAATTAGCTGTGATCTGGCGCCACAATACTCGGTACATACCCAGACAACATGTTCAATGTCGTGATAACCCTTACCGCAAGTGCAGAGACCGCTCTCCACGAGGCCGATACGCCGGAGATGCGTATCCAAGGTGTTATGATTAGACATGAGCCGGGACATCACACGAATGAAATCCCGACCCACATTCAACCCTCTGAACCAAGGTTTCGTCGATACCTTTGGGATAATGGAGTGCAACCATCGTCCCAGTTCCCCATTACTCCATGAAGTTTGCCAACTTTCGAGCGTCCTTTGACGAGATACACTGAAAAATTCGTTGAAGCAAATTGGTCTTTCATAAATTTCACCTTCTAATGCGCCCACCTTAGCCAACGCGTCTGCCTCTTCATTGCCTGGAATGGAACAATGTGATGGGACCCAGACTAAGGATATTAAATAAGACCGACCAGATAAAGTTCTCAAGTGTTCCCGTATTTTCCCCAGGAAATATGGGGGATACTTTCCTGGCTTCATTGCCCGGAGAGCTTCTATTGAGCTTAGACTGTCCGTGACAATGAAGTAATGGTCTTTGGGCAAGGTTTCAATGATCTCGAGGGTGTACTGAATAGCAGCTAATTCTGCGACGTAAACTGAAGCCGTGAGTTTGTAAGAAGCGGTGATGTTTTGATTAAAGATGCCGAAGCCTGTGGACCTGTTGATGTTTGATCCGTCAGTGTAAAACACCCTTTCACAGTTGACTGTTCTAAATTTATTATAAAAATATTTGGGGCCACTTGAGGGCGCACGTCATCCAGAATTCCACGAATTTCTTCTCTCATGGATGTGTCGAAAAACACAGTAGAATCAGAAGTATCCAAGAAATGAGCACGGTTGGAAACAAACGAAGAAGGATTAATATTCTGAGCCATGTAATCAAAATACAAGGACATAAAACGGGTCTGAGAATTGAGTTCGACAAGCCTTTCGAAGTTTTCAATCACCATCGGATTCAAGATATCGCATCGGATTAACAATCGATATGAGAGATCCTAGAATCGATTTTTCAACGGTAAGACGCCCGCGAGACTCATCGTGTGAGTCGACTGCATGCAACCTAAGGCAATACGCAAACAACGATACTGTATTCTTTCCAGCTTAATGAAATGCGTATTCGCGGCGGAGCGAAAGCAGAAACACCCATATTCCATTACGGACAATATCGTTGTTTGGTACAGCCTAATCAGGTCTCCTGGGTGGGCACCCCACCAAGTTCCGGTTATTGTACGAAGAAAGTTGATTCTCTGCTGACATTTCTGTTTCAGATACCTAACATGACATCCCCAGATGCCTTTGGAGTCGAACCAGACCCCGAGATATTTAAATGTGAAGACCTGAGCTATGTTTTCACCCCCTAGTTGAAGCTGTAGTTGTGCTGGTTCTCGCTTTCTTGAAAATACAACCAGCTCAGTTTTCTCCGTAGAGAACTCGATACTCATTTGAAGAGCCCATGTTGACAAGTTATCGAGGGTATCTTGTAATGGTCCTTGGAGATCGGCAGCTTTGGGTCCTATAATAGACACAACGCTGTCGTCGGCAAGTTGCCTTAGCGTGCAAGATGTATTGATACATTCATCAATGTTGTTTACGTAAAAATTGTATAAAAGGGGGCTAAGCATGAGCCCTGAGGAAGACCCATGTAACTGAATCGTATTGTCGACAAATCACCATGCGCGAAATACATGTATTTCTCGGACAATAGATTATACAAAAAGTTATTCAAAATTGGTGAAAGACCATGCTGATGCAACTTCTCAGATAGGATGTTTATTGAAACTGAGTCAAAAGCCCCCTTGATGTCTAAAAAAACTGATACCATTTGTTCTTTACGAGCAAATGTCATTTGAATTTCTGTTGAGAGCAACGCAAGACAATCGTTCGTTCCTTTGCCCCTGCGGAAACCAAATCTAGACGAAACAGAATCATTTTTTCGAACAATTTCCGGATACAAGAAAGCATAGCAATCGGCCGATACAAATTGTGATCGGAGGCTGGTTTTCCTGGTTTTTGAATGGCGATAACTCTTACTTGTCTCCAGTCATGTGGGACAATATTATCCTCAAAAAGCCTGTTGAATAAATTCAATAAGCGTCTTTTAGCAGAGTCAGGCAAATTTTTCAACAAGTTGAATTTGATTTTGTCTAACCCCAGAGCTTTATTGTTTTACGACAAGAGCGCAAGTGAGAACTCTACCATCGAAAAAGGTGTTTCGTTTCTGTTTGATGAGGCGACGCGCATGATCGTCTGTTCCGGAACAGAGTCAGGACATACTTTTTTAGCGAAATCGAATATCCAGCGGTTAGAATATTCCTCGCTTTCCTTCATGGTGTTTTTGTTGCGCATTCGTCGGGCTGTGTTCCAAAGAGTGCTCATCGATGTTTCTTTTGTTAATCCGTCAACAAACCGTCGCCAGTAACCTAGTTTTTTTTGCTTTAACTAAGTTCTTCATTGGCTTTTCTAGCGCCGCGTAATTGCGATTATTATCAGGTGTTCCATATTTTCTGAACTTTTTGAATGCTAAAGATCTTTCCGCGTTCAATGATGAGCACTCTTTGTCCCACCACGGATTGGGAGAACGGATGTTAGTTTTCGCGCCGGGTACACGTTTCGTCTGAGCTTGAATCGCGGAGTCGAGAATCAAGCCAGCCAAAAACGTATACTCTTCCTCCGGAAGTTCTTGTGTTGTTTTGAGTTTCTCAGACATCAAATTAGCGTATTCTTTCCAATCAATATTTCGTGTGAGGTCATACGAAACATTGATTGTCTCCGATGGTCGTAATCCGCAGGTGATTGAAATTACGATAGGTAGATGATCGCTACCGTGGGGATCAGGGAAGTTTGAAATTTTGAAAACTTATCCAGGGTTGCGAACGGTACTGGAGAATGACACGAAACAGCAGACATTCAAACCGCGCAAATGACAGCAGTCGCCGATTGTACTTCGCCACGCCTGCAGGAGATGAAAAATGTCATAGGTCTCATGACATTTTTTCTCGTGAATGTCGCCGTTTGCTCTCATCGATAGCTGTTCTAATCTTTTCAATCTGAGAATGGCTAGCTACAATAAACAGTAGCTCCTTCCAATTTCAACAACTTTCGAGAGAGAGTCGCCAACAAGGCTTAACTTTGAAGTTCGTTTTATGTCGATTCTCTTGAGGTGTAGGGGGACATGCACAAGAAAGTCTTGCTTCCCAATGCAGACGGTTTTTTGTGTATCCTTGCGTGTTTTGTTTTTCTGCACTTCCGTTGCACGTTCAGTGAGAAAAGCAAAGGATATGCTCTGACTTCCAGAATTTGGATGCACTTTTTCGATCAAACAATTAAACCCCATTTAGCATGAACCAGAATTGTAGAAGTAATAGGAGCTATTTTGAGCTCGTGACATTCTCGAAACCCGTGACCAAAAATGAACAAAGCAGCTACTTATCCAGTATGTATCTACACTACCACAAAGCGAACGCTGTGGCTTTGACTGCTGTGAGAGAGTGCGACGAAATTAACTGCTCTCAATGTTGCTGTCGTGTGTCGTGGCTCTCATGATTGCGCCAAGCTCTCGTGTCATTGCGAGTTGGCTACTGTTGAACGTAGCAGCTGCGCATATCGTTGGCAGTGACTGTCTTATGCTTGGCAACAGTATAAAAAAATGTCAAATTTTCGCTCCCCCGCTTATCACTATGTAATGTTAGAGCCGAAAGTCGGACTTGCATATTTTAATGGAACTGTCAGACCTGTTAATTTGAGTATTATTTTATGAAAGTCTGATATGAGTTTATTTGGCCCTAGACGATCTAGATCTGCAAACTAGAAAAATTCATTTATAGAATTAAAAACTCGTCACATTGTTTCTAATGAAAAAAAAACCTGTTTTAATCCACCTTGTGCTGTAATGATACCTTTCTCATGTAACTCATATTCTCATTATACTGTGCTTTTCTATTTAAAAAAATTCTTTCGACTCTCAAAAAAAAACAATGATATTGTCTGTGAATTTACTAGTATAACATACAAAATGAAACAGTTCTCTGGTCGGTTGGATGTAATTTTTAGGAACAATTTTCAAATTATTTTACCTATTTTGTTTTGTCGCTTAAGTCACGGTATAAATATTTCACACTTTGACCTACTACATTGATCAAAAAGTTCCCGGAATCACCACCGTATGGCGCTCTCAGTAAATCGATTAGATTTTTTTAGGTTGCCACATCTGTCATATTAAAATATTCTATCAATTTTTTCAGCTTCATTCCTGGACGTATGTAAAAGTTACGCTGTATTAAGTACATTTGCGATTGTGCGTGTCCTCGATTTTTAACAATTTTCGAAATGGAATCGGATTTGCAACAACGCATTGAATTTTGCGTTAAAAACGGTTTCAATGGTGTGATCACATTGAAAATGTTAGAAGAGTGTATTGGCAACGATACTCTGACGAAAACAGTCGTTTGTCAGTGGCATGGCCGTGAGTCTGTGAATGAGGATGCGTCGTTTTCAGTCGAAAAAAAAGACGATGCTCACAGTTTTCATTGATTACAAGGGTGTTGTATATCATAAATTCCTTCCACAAGGCCAGCCTGTCAACAAGGAGTATTATTTGGGCGTTATGAAACGTTTGCGTGAAGCAATTCGCCAAAGAAGATTAGATTTGTGGGCAAACTTGCTCCACGATAACGCACTGTCACACAATGCCATCGTTATCCCTGAACATTTGGCTAAAACCGAAACGAATATTATTCAGCAACCACCGAATTCACCTGATTTGGCTCTCTGGGACTTTTTCCTATTCAGTCGACTTTTTCCGTTCTGCTCCGTGGAACGCATTTCAGCATCCGAGATGAGATTATGGAAAAATCGCAAACGGCTCTGATGACCATACCGAAAACTGAATATAAAAAATGTTTCGAGGATTGGATCAAGCGCTGGCATGAGTGTGTTGCAGTCGATGAGGAGTACCTTGAAGGAGGCAATATCGATTTTGATGAATAGTCATGTAATAAATTCCGGAAACTTTTTTATCAAGGTAGTATAATTTCTGAACCGGGAGTCAGATTCAGATGAAATTCAAAAATTTCGTATTCAACCACAAGACATTTGAATCTAAGTTTATCAAAATCGGTTCAGCTATCTCCGAGAAAACCTAGTGAGACTGTTTGACACATACACACACATAATACACACACTGACATTACTCAGCTCGACGAACTGAGTCGAATGATATATAACACTTAGTATTGAAATTCGGTTCAGCCATCTCCGAGAAAATTGAGTGACAGTATTTGATTAACAAATATCAACAGATATTTGTTAATCAAATTGACGAGCTGAATCGATTGGTATATAAAACTTGTTCCTCCGGGGCTCGTAATTTTTTTCTAAAGTTTGAGTGAACTCTATACTTCTTTTATTATATTTACAATTTGAAAGGTAAAAAAATTCCGTCAATGGGGTTTTGGGTGAACTAGTGAAATAGTGAGTTTATTCTAGACAGAACTCGACTCTGCATATCATTTATAATTTGTGAAACTACGTTAAGATTGAACTATGAAATGAAATGTGGGAAACCACTTTTGTGAGCGTAACCCAATGAAAAACCGCACGGCACATGTTACGTTGTTTCGTTTGCTGCTACAATTATATCCGACTTCGCTTTCAACATATATAACTAAGCACAACCATAAAGTCACCAATTCGCTCCATCATTAACCGTGGCTATTATTGAGTTCTATACTTCTAGTGTCAGTGCAAACATAGTACCTTTGCAAACATACCGCCTTTGCAGTTGTCCTTTACACTCACAAAATATTTTGGAACTGAAAATCATGTTCCAAAATGAAATGAAATACCCGGATAGCATGCAATGTAATGAAATTTCCGAAGGAATGTAACCTCACATAGCCTTTATATCTAGAATAAACTTAGATCTGAAAATTGATTTAAAAATTCTCTGCAATATAACTTACACAAACACTTCCTACGTTGAAGTACTCTCTCTCTCACTCTGGTGGTTGTTGAGGTTATACATAAAATCTGACTCTGTCGAAAGAATACGCAGCTACATCACTATGCATATGTTTTTACTCTCTGAAAAGCTCTGCATAGAACAATCGGTGATACGATGAAATAGTTTGAGGAAACCCCATGGCGCTTTGATATGATGGTCATATTTTTCATTTGATATGTGGAGCAAAAAGTACTAGGATCACCTTCCGGTGACTAAAGTCAATTTAGAATGCATCATTCAACAAAAAAATGGATAAAACCCTACGGAAAATTGCTCAATCTCCTTTAGATTGAAGTCGAAAATTGATCTCGATCCAAACCAAATTATGTTATTGGAAAAGCCCCCACTCTCCTACAGTATCCCATGCTACAGAGCTTTCTGCGTCTACTGTTCCCTTCAACAAAAAAGGATTCACCATAAAAACGTATTGCCAAATTAAAATTGCACCTCGAAAATATGAAATACCCTTATGCCACTTCTAGCTTCTATGACGAAGCAGTAGCAGTAGCAGTAGCTGCACCAGCTCCACCACCGACAACCGCATGCGATCCATATCTATTAAATGCAATTTGCACGCGCTAATTAAACGTCTCCCCATTCGTGATGTTGCATTTTGATGGGGCTTTTATGTGTGGGAGCACTTGAAATTAAATTCTAGCTGCCGCTAACCGAGACATAGTAGCGTTTTTCCTGCACCGCTTCTGGCTTCTGGCTTCTGCCAGTGAAGGAGCGGGTGGTTTTCCCGTGCCGTATGTTTATGCTGCCAGATGAAATATGCACCGTCGACATTCCAGCTGCAACACCATGTGAGCGCAAGTTAGCCGAGAAGAAGCATCCAAGTACTGCCAACCGACGGGGTGCAGTAAAAAAAAACGTTGGGAATTTTCATTACGAAAGTTTCTGTTGAATATTTTGCCGGAGATAATATTGATATAAACTTGGTCGAGTGAGCAACTGCACATAGTCAAATAAAGTGATCTGGGAATCGGAGAGTGTAACAGAGGGCAAGAAACATTGAAACAATGTTTTATTTCCATTTATGGTTTGGTATATTTTATTGCAGATAGTAGTTGGCTTCGCAATGGTGCACAAGTTTGCCAACTTTTTTTTTTTTGCGATCAAGATATTTAATTCCAACCAAATAACTTTTCTGTGAGTATTTTATTCGAACGTTCAAAACGATTCATGATAAGACACAACTTGTTATCAAGGCTGCGCTTCGACTAGATTTCATTGAACAGCGATGTTTCATTGTTTGCTTCAATCTGAACTAACTTAGCCGCCCACTGGGAACAATATTTTAAGTGTTACATCTCCGTTTACTTTTTTACCCGACAGCTCAACAGTTCCATTTTTGGGACTTTTTAATAGTTTAAAAATTGTTAACGAATCTGCAAACATGTTTCCAACATATCTGTGAGGAAAACATGTTTAAATGTATATTTTTGCTTTTCTCAAATAGCAACCGATTACTTGAAAATTTTATTTATAAAACGAAGTGTTTGTTCGAAAGACCTAGTGTCTTATACCATTCGTCTCATTTCGTCGAATTGACAAATACGTGCAGGTGTGTGTCGGTGCGATTGTGTATGTATGTCAAATATTGTCACATTGAAATGCAGTGGAAAGCGCGGGTTACGCTATGAACAATTATTCTAAAACTCGATCGTTTTTTCGAAAAACAATTTTTCGTAACTAAATTTACAACAACTACGTATGCTTCGCCTTCGAATTGGGCTCTCCGAGACTAATTATTGTGCTTGCGGAGAAGGTTATCGGGATATTGATCATGTCGTTTGGACATGCGCGGAGTATTGTGATGTCAGATCTCAACTAATAAATTCTTTGCGTACCCAAGGTAGATTATCCAATATCCCAGTTCGAGACATTCTTGCTTGTCGTGACCTTTCATACATGAAACTTATTTATCATTTCATAAAGAAAATTGGAGTTTCAATTTAATAAAGGCCCCTTTTAAGACTCAGCTCTGATCCCAGCTGCGTCCATGAGTTCAACCAATAGCTAAATTAGAATAAAAATTATGTAATGATACAAACAAACTCGAAACAGTTTATGAAATTATCAACAAAATGTAAAAAAAAACAGCTTTTTTTATAATTTATAGAAGGTAATCGTTTGGTTCAAATAATATTTCCGAGTAGATTTCATAATTAATGACGAGTTACCTAAGATGATGTTTAAGTAATAAGAGGAATATGTTTTAATAAATTCAAAACGTTGTGACTATGTTAGAATTAAATTAGGATAAGAATATTATGTAAAAGTGATGCTACGGCGAAGAAAAACTTATGTAAACTGCCTTAAGAAATAAACGTATTTATGAAAAAAAAAACTACGTATGCTTGGATTTTTTAATCGAGAAGCCTTTCCCAAGTAGCAATCCGCAACTAGTTCTGATACGACAAAGTCCAAACTATGTTGCAACAAGAGCACGAATAAGTTTTTTATGTTATACTGGTTAAAACATGGTGACAGCAATGTTTCATCATAACATAACTAGTTACGAAATAGTTATTTAGGTTTCCAATCATAGCATCTTTGTGTCATATTGAATTAAATATAATTTATAAGCTGTCGTTACTTAATCCAAACATATCTTTAATTACAACAATGCTTCTAGCTACTAGTTGAAAATAAGTTCATTTGACTTCAATAGTAGCAATCCGTAACTAGTTTTGATACCACTTAACCCAACTGTGTTGCAACAAGAGCACGAACATGTTTTTTATGTTATACTAGTTAAAACAAGGTGACAGCAATGTTTCTTTATAACGTAAACATTAAACTAACTATTATTTGTAAGTTATCGTTACTTGATTCTAACATATCTTTAATCACAGCAATGTTTTTAGCTACTAGTTGAAAAAGGTTTATTTTCCGTTACGAAACCATAATAAATACGTTAACGTATATGTGAGTCGTTACTGTGAATTGATATAGCAATAACTTAGATATTACAAGATTATAACATATAATTTCTTCATTGATTCAGATAGTTACCGGTAAGTTTTCCCAACGCTATTATAACGAAAATGCAAACATAACAACCTTTGTTGGCTTGAATATGACGAACACAATATGGAGTCTCAAGAAGTGTATGAAACGTACATAAAACCAGGATATTACTTTTTTCAAAACTACTTTTTGCCGAAAATAGTGAAAGGCAGAATAGTCATTTTTGTTCTATGCACTGTCATAAACACTAAGAAAATAATATAGGGATTGAACATCGATTGTGATAATATTATAATTCTCATGATATATGAATTTAAAATGATGAAAAATCACGCTACTTGGAATAATTTTGAGCATTCTGAACAAAGGGTTATTTTGTTGTTTATTGTTATTTCTTTATAAACAGATTTTGATTGAACGCGCATGAAAAAACAGTTAAGTAAAATTGAATTCCGCTCGACAGTTTTAGAATCGTTGTGGAATTTGTACCTTGTATCAAGTTTGTGATTTAAAGTACTCTTCTGCCTTTTTATTGATGATAGAAAAGTATTCTGGATTCATTCAATGTTTATAATGCCGATGGTGACTAAGTTTCAACTAGTTTACTTGAAAACAAATTATTTTCAAGTAATGGAAAGATAAGTTATTTCAGTATGGCATTACAACGTAACGACAACTTATTTTTAGCAGACTTAACAACTAGTAAAAACTGCACTTTTTGAGTCATGCAAGTGTTCAGATATTAGTAACAATCACTCAAATATCTAGTTGCAAACTAGTCACAAACAAGCTAGCGTAACAAAAATTGTTACTTGGGTTATTTGTTTCTGGAAAATATAAACAGGTTGCTATCAAAGAGAACGCGATTTGTAATGCGGTGCACTTCAACCGCATTGCCTTTACTCTGACATGTTTACTTTGATCAAATGTAGTAAGCTCGCACGCGCGTCCTGACGCTTCGCGTGACGCTTGCACTCTGACAATAACCTTGCGGTTCCGTTGTGCTGGCTTGTTTAAAAAAATAAAAGGTACTATTTGTAGCAAGATCCAAGGAATCTAAATTTGGAAATATTTAGTAGTAAATTTGAATAATGAACGCCATTTTCCTTATTATAGTATAATGTTTGTGTGTAAAACACAGGGGGGGGGGGGTTCGATGACATGAAATCGTGAGCAAAATTACATATAAAGTGCCGAAACAAATTGATGCAATATTAGGTTTTGAAACGACGAGTTCAATACAATAAATTGTGTTATGTAAAATCGTTTATCATCCACCTAGCAGTGAATTGATACCTTTTATTATCATTCCACATAGGTTTGCATGTCAATTAAAGTTTGAAGAGTTTTATGATGAGTCTTTTAGAGAAATAATTTAATTTCTGGACAAAACTTTAAAATATTCCATATTTTAAAACAATCATTCCCAAAGGGGTCGATATCGACCTCCAGTACTTGGCAACACACGGTAGCATTTAAGACATTTCGCTTCGCTACCGCAGTGGTAAGGTGTGTTTGGGAATCACTGCTATAGAAGTCAAACAATTTCAACAGTCACAATTGAGTAAATTCCAGACATGTTTCATTTTTTTCCCATAAATACTTTTATTTCATAGGCAATATACATAAGTTTATCTTCGCCATGGCATCCACAATACATAGTACTTTAAACCTAATACATTTCGAATATCATATTAGTATGTTGGTATTCAGTATTGGAAGGTTACGACAAGCAAGAATGTCGCGAACTGGGACATTGGATAGTCTACCTTGGGTACGCAAGGAATTTATTAGTTGAGATCTGACATCACGATAGTGTTCTGTCCCAAGTGTCGAGACGTCGATGAATAGTTTTTTCGAACAATTTTGTGATGCAGGACAACATTGCAATGGGTTGTGATTGGAAGCTGGTTTCCCCGACTTTTGAATGGCGATAACTTTCACTTGCCTCCAGTCAGGTGGAATAATATTTTGCCCAAGAAACTTGTTGAACAATTCCAACAAACGTCTTTTTCCGAGGTCGGGTAGATTTTTCTCCAAGTTGAATTTAATTCTGTCCAAGCCAGGAGCGTTATTGTTACAAGACATGAGTGCTATGGAAAATTCCATCATTGAAAAGGGGCTATCAATGGAACCATTATTTGGAGAAGACTCCCGAGCAAAGAGATAAATCTAATGCGATGCGTTGGAACAGAATCTGGACAAACTTTCTTCGCAAAGTCAAATATCCATCGGTTCGAGTATTCCTCACTCTCATTTCCTACGTTACGATTCCTCATTCATCTGGCCGTATTCCAAAGAGTGCTCATTGAGGTTTCTTTTGACAAACCTCGAACAAAATGTCTCCAATAGCTACATTTCTTGGCCCGAAGTATGCTCTTGTACTTGGTTTCTAAAGTCAAGAAATTTTCAAAATTCTGAGGAGTTCCTCCTCCTCGTTTTAAAAACGTCTTGAAAGCATTTTGTTTCGCGTGCTTAGCATCTGAGCACTCTTTGTCCCACCAAGTGTTTGGAGGTCTTCTGTTAGGCGATGGACCAAGAAATCGTTTGGTTTGTGCTTGTTTTGTGGCCTCCAGAATCGAACAAATGAGGAAGTCACTTCACTTTGTTGCGTGGAATCACTTTGTTATTTAATCCAGTCAACATTTTTTGTCAAATCATATGCAATAATAACTGAATTAGCAAATGATCACTACCGTTTAAATCAGGAAATACTTTCCAGGTGCAATCTAGTCGAATTGAAGTCGAGCAAAGTGATAAATCTAATGCACTTGAACGTACAGGAGGTCTTGGGATCCGTGTCATGCTATCCATATTTAATACCATCATGGTAAAATTGTCGCAAATATTATATATTAAAGATGATCTGCTGTCATTATAAACGGAACCCCACATCATTCCGTGCAAATTGAAATCTCCTAAAATAAAACGAAGGGCTTCGAAAATTTCAATAAGCTGTTGTTGTCCAACTTGAGCTCTTGAAGGAATATATACCGAAGCAATGCAAATGTCCTTTCCTTGAATGTTTATTTGACAAGCAACAGCTTCTCTACTAGAAGTCGAAGGAATGTTTAATCTATAAAAGGAATAACATTTCTTAATTCCTAGAAGCACTTCACCATACGGGGAGTCTCTATCGAGACGTATAATGTTGAAGTCATTAAAATTTAAGGCAATGTTTGATGTAAGCCATGTTTCGCACAAAGCAAATACATCACATTTTTGACTATGCAACCAAATTTTAAATGAATCAAGTTTTGGCATGATGCTTCGACAATTGCACTGCAGGACAGTGATCGAATCATTTGCGGTGGATGAAAAATTATCCATCAAATAATACAAAACCTGAGAGAACTGGCCATTGAGCTGATAACCGATTCAAAAAAGTTCTAGCTATTGGAAGGAATGCCGTTATGATGGTCTTTAGAGGTTCAGAAATATTGAATGCTGCGAAAATCCATTCTACAATTTCCGAAAACTTCAGTAATCCTGATGGTGTCTGTGAAACGGAGCCTCCTGGATTATTGTCTTTTCTTGTGCTAGTGACAACTTGAGGAGTGACAAACGAGGTATCTTCACTATTTCCGTCAGAGTCAGATTCCTCTGACTCCGCAAGATTTGAAAAACCGTTTTCGGTTTCTAAAGGGGAGACATCTATGGCATATGTGCGCTTAGACCGTGCTTTTAAAGATAGCTTCATTTTATCTTTACGCAACTTAATTGCAGCGCATACTGAAAGATCATGAGGACTCCCCCACAATAAACAAATTTTTCTATATCTTTATAGCAAAGATTATCCTTATGAGGCCCTTGACATTTGATACATTTGGACTTATTACTACAATAAGTAGCTGTATGTCCGATTTTTTTACAGTTCGTGTAATTCATAACATACGGTATGAAAAGCCGAACAGGAAGACGAATTTTATCGATATAGACATGGCAACGCAGATCCGCAAATGTTACTCGAAACGAATCTGAAGGACGATAAAACTTAATACCATCGACAATAGAAACTGAGTACAATTACTTGCACTCGAATATCTTAACTCCCTCAAGCATGGAGTTTTTATGACGACCAACTCCATTTTCAAGTTTTTTTTTTTGGGTGACCAGCGATTATAAATACACTCTCCTACTCAATGCTTGATCGGAGAAATAGGTATAAAGCGAGAAGACTAGTGTTTGTTTGATGGACAAAGAAGATGTTTGGATGTAAGGTATCGGTCGGGTGACGGCCAGGATGTACAGGGTCCGGCACTCGAAGTGTAACCAACTTCAGACCTTCGAGCCTGGCGTCAAGGTAAATGCGACATATTATCGGGAAAGTATTCTGGAGGTTCGGGCAGCTTGCGATTCGTTTTTTGACCGTCTCAAGGCCATAGTCAAGGCAAAAGGTGGTCATATCGAGCAAAAGTGAATTGATTCTGAATTTTGTATTATTTTTACACATTTTGTACTTTGAATTAAGTAAAAGTAATTTTCCAAACAGAATTTATGGCCTTTTGTATTGGTTACACTTCGAGTGCCGGACCCTGTAGACCATGTTCGATGTACGTTCTACCATGTCTGTCTGGCGTTTTAGAGTGACTAAGACAAGATTCAGAGTGACGAAATGGTAGCGCGTATGCACGGAATGCATAAGAACGCAGGTTCGAGTCCTGTCTCTGAGCGTATCTTTTTCCAAAAAAATTATCTTTTCTGTTAGTTTTTCATTCGTTTGGCTTCTCCAATATATATTTTCGCTCAGTCATTGCAAAAACTGAACTTAGTTATGGCGGCTTTACGTCCAACAACTAAAATTAATAAATCGTCCATTTTTAAGTAAATCATCGGCTGTCAGACTTGCTTCAGTCACAACACCGTCAATTTCCACCTCCTTCGATGAAATTTAAACTTTATATTCAACAGCAAATAATTTACAGGTTACAATATCGTTTTCCTGTTTCAAGTCGTTAACAACAACCCGAATTTTATCTCTATTAACTTTAACTTTTGAAAAATATGATGTCAATTCCTTTGTAATTTGCATCAAATTTAATATCTTTTCTTATTTTCGAAAATAGACTATCCATGGCCTAGTGGTACCCTCTGGATAATATTTAGCCCTTGGAGTATTAAAGATCTTACTAGCATCCGGAATCGGATTCGGATGATCTTCCATGAGATCGTCCATTACATTAACTGTTTTGTTTTTGTAAATTAATAATATCAAAATGAAAACTAATGTATAGTAAAATTTCAGTTATAAGAGAAATAAAAAAAATTAAATTAAATCTACCTTGTTGCTGTTGTCTCTGTTCCTCTATCGTAAAGAACGACGTGAAGCTCGTCCAACGATTTCCAATTGGCAGTCTTTTGGTATCGTCTTCTGCTATCTCCGTTGCTCTGCCGTCGTTGTGGTCACCACTGAACTTGGTGTGCTGCCTGTACCTGACCCCAGGTACAGTGCTATTGCTCTTGGTGATGAACAAATGTGATGCTTGCAGTGTAGAACCTCGCGATATATGTCGTCTCTTTCGATCCTACGCAGCAAAATTTTATGGGAGTCACCAGCATTTTTTTTTCCAAAACCGAGTAATGCATTGACACTTTCCGCAAATGCTGCTTACTAAGAATTTCGACATGATCACTTTATTAAATGTAACGGGCATTTTCTTAGGATGTTTGCTTTTTCAGTAGGGATTGCTCTATTTTCTGATAGTTGTTTTGACAGTGTACAGTGACGTACTCTACTCAGTATTGCTCGTCAAATCAATGTAATCATGAATAGACTAATATGTTCCAGAAACGCTGGTTTTCTTTTAAGTTCTTAAAAGCACGTCTAACACAGTTGGTTGCAAATAACAGAAGTGAGCCTCTAGCTCATTTATTAAGTTTGCTCATAATGACAGCAGTGTTGCGCACTGCGCCGAAGTGTTGCTGAATACACTCTAAAGTGTAAGTAATAAGAATTCAATATACAATAGCTCTTCCTCCTTTAAAAAGAATGAACAATAATTCAAGTAACAACAAAACTCAAAAATATTCGAATTCATTTTCGATTCTAGGTTTTCTAGCTCTTTTCGAACGCCTAGGTAGGCCAGTTAGCGCTACCGGATCTGGTGGAAATTTTCGTTTCCTACTTAATCTAAAAATTTGTGTATCAGGATCATTCGACGGTTGGATAGCATTTCGATCTGGTATTTGCCGGACATCGCTTCCATCTTGTGTTGCCACTACAGGTTCCTCGACAGTCAGGATTGGCCGACCAGTCTTGACCACTCGCATCGATGGTCTTGGCTTATATGGTGAACCTTGTTTATTCGTAACGATTCTTATTTGGCTTCGATGAACCGTAGTAGTCGCCTCGTTTCCAACCATGATCTGCAATAAATTTTTAGAGAAATGTTTTAAAACTAATGCCTTAATCCATTTTCCACGTATATGAGACATATTGTGTTTATACCACACACTATCTCCTGGTGTCAGAGTATCCGCCTTATTGCCATGATCAGATTTTGTATCATCATCATTTAGAGTATAAGTCGCTAACATTTTTTTATAGTGTTTCTCAGGGTTAACCAAATCGATTAACATTTTCGGAGTATAAGAAAATACTTTTTCAGAAGGAAAACTGCCCTCCATCGTCATATTATGGTTTCTATAATTTATTAGGAATAAATCTATCTCATCTTCCAAATTCAATTCTAGCATTCCCGGTTCCAATAAAAACTTTTTAAGAACATGTTTTACCGTTCTTATCAGTCTCTCTGCCTGGCCATTACTAGCAGGATTATATGAAGGACTGTTTAATACTTTTATACCCTGTCTTTCCAGAAAACTTGTAATGGAATGCAAGTTGAACGGAGGACCATTGTCAGATACTAAAACGTCTGACAGTCCAAAACGAGCAAAGAATTCAATCAGTTTCGTCATAACTTCTGAAGTATTTGTATTCTTCCTCATATATTCCACCTTCACCCTTTTAGAGATACTGTCAACGATCAATAAGAAGGTACGATGCTCAAAATAGAAAAAATCAAAGTATGTTCTGCTAAATGGTCTCGTCGTAAGTATCCCTTTTGAAGTTATTGGTTGTTTTGGAACTATTGCCATACTTGCACAAACATAACAAGCAGAAAAAAACCTTTTAATAGTAGTGCTTAAACCATTCCAGTAAACTATGCGTCTTTTCATTTTTACGTTACCAGTGTTACTTCTATTTCCCAATTTTATTATATCGGTTTGACTATTCTGTGAAATAATCACCGCAGCTTGAAATCTAGTCGTAAATACTGAATAAATGTCCTCTTTATCGAAAATCACCATTAACTTATCAAAATACTTCAAAACTTTTTGTTTCAAAAGAAAACGAACGTCATATGCTGATTCAATTTTTGGAACGATACTTTTTCCAATCGAATCAGTTCCAAAATTGTTTACCGGTTTACATAGTTTCTTGACACGTATATCAGAGAATGGAAATTTTAAATCAGTAATCAATGTTTCATTGTATATCTTTGTAATATTGTTCACTGGCATCCAATCGTCCAGGAAATAATTTCTCCAGTTGGGAAAGAAATCATCCAACCATGGTCGGCCCAATAATGGAATAAACTTATAACTACAATCAAGGACCAATAATCGCAATTTAGCTTTTCTTCCTTTATATTCAACCTTAACCTTAACTTCCCCAGATATCTTCAACCTGGAACCATTTATCACTATCAGTTGTTTAGAGCATTCAAATAAAGGAAGGCTGAATTTAGAAACAAACAATTCTCTTCCAATTACTGAAACAGAAGAACCACTGTCAACTTCCATCTGTACAGGAATATTTTCATATAAACATTTAATAAACATGGATTGCTTATCTTGTTTATGGAAGAAACGTTCATACACTGTAAATCACCTGAGATATTACCATCTGAGTCCGAATCTTGGATCCTCAAGCTATCTAATGGTTCTGTTAAATGGTTTGCACTGGTAATAGATTCCTGTGCGTCAACACGATTAACCGTCTTGCCGCTGTCGTTCTTCCACTTGTAGCATTTCCTTCGCACATGTCCTCTACGTCCGCAATGATAGCATATACGCTGATCAATCGGCCATTGTTGGTCGTCCATTTTGTATTGACCACGAGCTGAACTAGCCGACGAATCACGATGTTCAAAATGCTGTGAGTGAAACTGTACTCTCTGACTATCTTCCGCCGGTCGTATTTCAGGTCGAACACCAAGCCGACTTTTTACCGAACCGTGAAAATTTTGCTGAGCTTCCCTCATCCGTTGAATAACCGCACCTTTACCTTGAGTCAAAGGGTACCTAGTGTCCAGTGAAGCTACCAAATCGACATCGCTGTTCGTTAAAGCTTTTGAATGAGTAGCCGCCATTTCCCACGTAGCGATAATATTCTCCGCCTGTTCAAGCGTTAACTTGGAGCTATCCTCCGTAAAAAGACGATGCTTAAGCGAGCCATCAGACAACCCAACCAAAATACGATCAAAAATAAGACGATTCTTTTGCTCCCCAAATTCGCAATGTTCCGCTTGGAGTTTTAACGAAAATATAAAATCGCTTGCCGATTCTCCCGGTTGTTGCACCTTTGTCCCGAAATTATATCTTCGGAGCAAGGCTGAATCAGTTTTATCAAGTCTCTCGTTAAGTTTTTGCACTAATACATCATACGACACTTCATCCATCATTGCTTCTGTGGGGTAGAGTTTTTCTGCCATACTGAACAAAAAATCTCCTCCCAAGATGAACATCTGATCCTTTTTTTCATTATCTTTAACTTTGTTGACACGAAAATGAACCGCTAAACGCTTAATCCACGTAGCAAAAGATTGGCCCTTGCGGTAAGGTTCAATATTAGGGGCCACCATGTAGGAATCAGGAATCAGAACAAATTGGCTCGAATGGCACGTTCCCCTTGATATTTGGAGATTTGTGCCTTGCCATCCATATTATTTGTTTTCATCATTTTCCCGATGTGTTAGAGGGAGGGATCGAAGGGAAATGGTAAGGTTTGGACTAGGAGAATGGGGGAAATTGACGACACAAAAAACATAGAAAGCAGAAGTAAATTCTGCACCCCTGAGGGATGCTGAACAATCTGCTGGGGATCACATTTAGTGAAAGCAGAAGTAAATTCTGAACCTTTGCGAGGTCCCGAACAGTCTGCTCTTAAAGCCTATTCAGGTTTGTTACTATGTACGTTTTTCTGATGAACGATACGTACATAGATTTTCTGAAAACCATAGTTCAGACGGAATTTTGTTTTCTCTAGAAGGCTCATTGAGTCATCGTCGATACTGCAGAAAAACATGCGTTTTCCCACAGTAACCGGACCCGCCTTGAGTAACATCCACCGATTCAACAAAATCCCCGGATTTTGCAGATCTAATCTCATCAGAACATCGGATACAGCCAACCCTTCCTCAGTATCCCAAGGAATAGGAAGGCAAACCCGATTTTGATGTAGACTGTAGGGTTCAATAATGAACTTACTATCGCCAGCCTGCTGGTTTATCAAACCAAGCTTCTGCTTGAGCCAGGCACTGCTCATCTCATTCTCCGGAGAGAACCAGACGATGCCGTACCTAAGTCCACAGCCTTTGAAGCTTGGTATAAACTCCGTAGACGGCGTTGTGAAGAGACATTTGTTCAAGTCTCTTAATAAATGGGCTTTCAGGTCCTCAGTGAACATACCGTTCAACATCCGGACCTGAAAGCGCTCAGTTTGTTCGGACAAGTGGCCTCTAGAAGCAGAAGCCGCCTTTCCGAGAGCTTGTCTTTTGCGAATCTTCTTTTTTAGATTTCGCTCAAAGTTTTTACCTTTGTCTTCGCCTTCTGTTTCAACGGTGGAAGGCGAAGGACCGGGTTGAACATCCATCGCAGTCTGACTACTCTCGAATCCATTCCCTCTGACTTCCATATTCTGGTCGTTCCGACACTTTGTGACGGAACTCCCAGGTTTCTGGCCATCAGACGGTTCGGAATGAGAGCAGTCAGATGATTGGATGTATTTTGTATCCATTTTCCGAAAAATAAAAGAGAAAAAAGCGATACGAATTTAAAGCGTGAAAGCGCGCGAGGAAATACTCAACCTTTCGCTAGTGCGATCCAAAGTAAAAGAAAGCCGAAAGTGCGTTCCAAAAGAACAGAGTTGGATACTCACTAATACTTTAATCCTAATTAGGTAATCCCAAATTCTATGGCAGAGAATTTGTACGCAATTATATTCACAAGTAAATATAAATGCTTCGTATGGACGAGTGTGACAAACTGTCCAAATCTACACACACCGACCGAAGATACACTTGAAGTGTTAAATCGGAGTAATAAATTGTACACACAGTGGTGCAAACGTTCGAGACATGCTCGGCAAACCCGCAGCCCAACTGAAAACCCCAGAGCAGCCCCCCCAAAAGCTGTTATAAACCAACAGAACAATAAATACCACAGAGGTCAAAGTGCAAAAATGACATCTGATTTGCATCCAGTGCACTGTCTCCACAGCCAAGGGAAAAAGGAAGCGACCAGGACATCAATTTGAGCAGCACTGTTCGCGAGCAGTTCCCAAACCGTCCACACCGCGGTGTACAATTTAACACTCCTGTATCTATATAGAACAGCTAGCGCTGGCTTACCGCGCAGATTCCCTGCATGGCGCCAAGTAGTAAAGGGATATAATTTAAATCCAACGATCACACAGCGACAGATCGTGTGGAGATGAGCCAGAATGCTATTTACACATATAGCGAGTGCCCAAACAAAAAAGTTTGAAACTTTACTATCTTACCGGTATTGACCAGTACAAATAGTTTTACACCACCAGTTGCGATTGAAAGGCAACCGATTGGTGTGTATTTTGCATCTGTCACATACCTGAGTGCCCAAAGGCACCGAATGTAATGTGAAGATAGAGTGCAAAAACATTTATTTTTCCTCAGTGACACACATAGGAAGAATAAACTTACCTGAATGGTATGAGTTCATATCAAACCTGTATACTAGCCAAAGGGCTAATGGAATCCTATATACCGATGTTTGACCGGCAATATAATAAAAACACAAACACTGGCTTGCGAAGACGCGATGATCGAAGCGACCATGGCGAAAAAAAGATCAGCAGCCATCAATTTGGCTGATCGGCACTTTAAAATATGCTGTTTCCAGCCACTAAAATGCACTCATTGCATCATTATAGGGTGCGACAACCCTTTAAAAACACTGAAACCACTTCTATAGCTTCCACTCGCGCAGTTTTCACTGTTTAAACCGACTTTTATTTCGGAGGGTGTTTGTGGTGTTGTGTCCACTACATTATAGGGTCAGTTTTATCAAGTCTCTCGTTAAGTTTTTGCACTAATACATCATACGACACTTCATCCATCATTGCTTCTGTGGGGTAGAGTTTTTCTGCCATACTGAACAAAAAATCTCCTCCCAAGATGAACATCTGATCCTTTTTTTCATTATCTTTAACTTTGTTGACACGAAAATGAACCGCTAAACGCTTAATCCACGTAGCAAAAGATTGGCCCTTGCGGTAAGGTTCAATATTAGGGGCCACCATGTAGGACATTTTTGTCAAAATTCTGATCAAAATCAAATATAAGGCAAAAATCTTTCAAATTCAAATCACCACAAATTACAAGTTATATAAAGTCAAAATTTTAAAACAATAAACTGTAAATATTTCTGTTACTCACCGGAATAAACCGTCACTCACACAAACGCAATGCCAAAGTCACGAAATTTTTCCAAAGAACCAAAGCAGCAATTAAATTGTATCCGCAGCCAGATTTCTCCTGCTGTGCTAAATTGTACCTAACTCTCAATATAAAGAGAAAAAAAACACTCTTAGTATAGTACAAAAACTTTTCTTTCCACCAAAAACTTTACAGGAAAAAAAATTTAATTGTCCACAAAACTGACGCCGCGAGAAAAAAAAATTCAAAATGGCGTATCACAATTAACAAAAGCGCTTATAATTTGCGAACAAAGCGGATTCGCGAACCAAAAACCACTTAACAATAGTTTCTTTTGTTTTAATGAAAAAGTCACGCTTACCTTAAGCGTCGACACCGAATTCATCCACAGCTTCTGAAAATTGTCCAGAAATCGATTCCGCCGTTCCGCTGCTATTCCGAAAATTATCCGCCGCCTGGAATTACTCCAACAGCTTCCTCACGCCGAAATTTTCCTTGCGCCTTAGAAATGTGTCCGAAATCAGCTTCCTTTTCCTCGTCGCCACTAATATGTTCCAGAAACGCTGGTTCTAATAATGGTTTTCTTTTAAGTTCTTAAAAGCACGTCTAACACAGTTGGTTGCAAATAACAGAAGTGAGCCTCTAGCTCATTTATTAAGTTTGCTCATAATGACAGCAGTGTTGCGCGCTGCGCCGAAGTGTTGCTGAATACACTCTAAAGTGTAAGTAATAAGAATTCAATATACAATATAGACGAACTCCAGAAGAACGCTTCCAAATCGTGAAAATTTATTTTCAAAATCAGTGTTCAAATAAAACTGTTTATAGCGCAACATTCTCTTCAGTGATGAGGCGCATTTTTGGTTGAACAAGTAAAATTTCCGTATTTAGAGCAAAGATAAACCACACGCCGTTCAAGAATCACCAATGCATCCTGATAAATGTACTGTTTGGGGCGGTCTATGGGCTGGTGGAATCATCGGTCCTTATTTCTTTAAAACAAAAGAATGAACGATGCGTTACCGTGAATGGAAATCGATAGAGAACCACGATCAATGAATTTTTGTTGCCAAATATAGATATGGATGTGGACGAAATGTACTTTCAACAGAATGGTGCCACTTGTCATACTGCGACCGAAACAATCGACTTATTTAGAGAACATTTCAACGACAACATTATTTTTCGTGGGGATACGTGAAGTCATTGGTTTTTGTGGATGAAGAAGCACCGATTGGTGCTTTGGAAATCAATATTCAACTTGTCATTACTGAAATAAGCTCTCAAATGCTTGAAAAAGTGGTCGATAATTGGACCTCCAGAATGACCTTTGTGAAAAATAGTCGTGGCGGTCATTAGCCCAAAACCATGTTTAAATCTGATCATTTCATAATTTGGCATACGTTTTATTTAAATTTTAAATCAGTAAGCTCTTAAAAACACCCTTTATATGACTTTAACTTGCACTGGGTAAAACAGCAACGGTTTTTTGGAACGTAATACTACAGCGAAAAATGACGCCAGATTTGAACCGATGCTGATCAAATCCCTGTTCACAGAGACATCCCACATTATTAACTGGAACACCGAGCACACTATGTGAAGTGAGTACCGAAAATTATATAAACCACATAACACATCACATGTTGTTATCGATATCAAATGATGATTGAATTGTGATTCCGAGTACAATTATTGTTGAAATTGTGCGAGTTTGCGTTACTAACGAAATTAATTGTAAGCGTGATTGTCAACGTTACTTCTATAACGAAGCGTAAAATTCAATTAGTGTTTTATTGAATTCAGATGAAATGCTTTTGAAATGAAAAAACGAACGTTCAGGTTGAACATATTTTTACTGACATAAATTTCCCATCGATGTTTTCATTAACACTCTCGATCTAATCGTTATGTCGATTGATTACCTTCCTTATTCCAGATTATTCTCATTACAAACTTGCCAACGAAGTCCTTCGATCGCTAGTTCCACATGCATTTCTCAAAGAAGCAGCATTGTTCTATTCATGCTTCAGGATTGCGCGCTTTATTTACCGATATGGCTCTAGAGTGTGCCAATGACTATTTTATGATCTTCTTTCATGTCACCAGGGACACCAGTGTGGCTGTAGGCTACACGGATGACTGACGGTAGAAAAGAACCGACTCATGGCAGAGTCATCATCGTTCCCGACGGGTGAAGTCAATGGCATTTCCCGCGCACGTGATGTTGGATTGTATGTATCGTCAGCTCATATAAACAAAAGCATAACATCACTCTGCAGAGCTCGTTCGTAGCTTCACGTCCACCCGGATATGGTTTCGATCCTGCCGACCTCACACTCGGATACCGGTGGGAGTAACTTTTCCACCCAACACCATCACCATCACATACGGACTGGCACAGTAGACTGCCAACATCACGTTTCTCCATTCAATTTATGCAGGGAAACTTAATGCTGCTTTTTTTCACTAGCTTCCTTGCAGCACACCGGCTTCGATGAATGAATGAATCAACAGAATCTGTGTTTTATTACGTTTGAGTTAGGACTTCGATCAGCGATAAAACTGATTGCAATGATTGTGGCATGCTAACGAGCGGAGGCTTACTCGATAAATGGATAAATGTGGGGTTGCCGGGGACGAGGGGTCAATCGAAATATAAAGTACCTACTATCGACGCGCCATTCTTTCGAGGTGCTAAAAGGAAAATTGTTCAACCGGCATATCGTCCATTCTATTCGAACATTAGATATGTGTACCGATTCATATTTTGAACATAAATGAGCGCCTAATTGCTCACAATCAGGCAACAGTCAAAGCCAAAACTGTTTCATAATCAATACATTTTCAAGAGGGACTTGACTTCTTCACTACAGCCTCTCCAGTTGTGGAAAGAAAATGGCTTTGCCTGACAGGAATCAAGCAGGTCTCTGATCGCAAACTGGCCCCAAATTTAATGTCGTCATAAAACCATTGTTTACACTATATGAACTGCATGTGACAGAGCTCCAGAGAGACGTGGTAAGCCACCTCAAGACCGACTGTCGATGCCGACTCGATGGCGAGTAGTTTGGCGTGTTGAGTCGAGAATAAGTTGAACAAAGAAAAGAATAACTAGCGTAGAATTAAGTGCTACGGGGTTCATGAAGCGTCACACTACGTTTCATCAGCATTTTTCAGCAGCAGAACGGTGTAATGATGGCGAGTTATGTAGGATTTTACGACCTTGTCACATTGAATAGGGCGTGCATGACTCGACAGTGAGAGTTTCTGAAAGTGGGTTCCATGTCAAAAGAAGGGGATTTCAAGTACGTTTACTCACGCTTTAAGGATACTGCCGGGGCCATTATTGTTAAAGGAGGGTTCTTGACTAACGGTGGGATTCGAGTGGCATATGCAATGCATACTAACGATGGATAATATGAATGTCACTGAATGGAAGGTGAACCGACTGAGGTTATAAGTATTTTCCAAAGATAGTTTCACAAGGGAAATTTTTGATATGCACAGCAAAAATTTATTAAATTTACAGGTGACGCAAATCCACATATGACTCAATTCATAAGGACGTAATTCGTAAAATGACTGAGTTTTACAAGAATGATTTGAATATGTGTCAAACACACCCCGTATTTTAAACAGCCGTGTAATTTTACATGTTTCAGCACTCAGAAGTATGTCTTAATTGATGCATTAGGACATATGTACGTGTTAGATCTACTATAAAAATGAGTTATTTTTGACGCTCGTATATGTTGGTCTCAGGTCACGGGTTGGCGGTTCAATGCATAGGGCACTGGTCTTACAAACCAGTTGTCGTATGTTCGAGCCCCGACCAGGAAGGATTCGTAGTGTCAGTAGAATCGTGGCACCAGCCATGCAATGGTTCTGTACACTCTGAATCGGCTGCGAAGTCTATTGAAACAGAAGGTCAAATTCCACGACAGGAATGTAATACCAAAGCTTTGCTTTTTATATGTCGGTCTCAGAGGACTTAAATTTACACGATTTTTCCTACGTGTGTGAGTTGGCCTCATTTCAAAGCAAAAGTTTTAGTAAAATACAAAAATGCAATTCAGAGTAATGAAATAGTTAGATAAATTTTAGGAAATTAAAACAAGGCACGATTCCAAATACAAAACTGAAATTTCTTTAGTCTCAACCCAAAGTTTTACAAAACCCAGTACTCATCAAAAATTACACCGGTTTTCAAATTACGTTCTTTTTTTATACGTTTAAATTTACTGTTTTAACTTTTTCATATAGGAAGGCTATTTAATCACTGTGAAAACCGACTTTTCAACCGAGGTCGAAAGGGTAAAATTTCATATATCATTCGAGCAAATGTCTGTGTATGTATGTGTTTATGTATGTACCACAAAAATGCACTCATTTTTCTCGGAGATGGCTTGATTGCTATTGATTTTTATCCCGATCCGACTACTGGTTCCGTAGATACGGGGCGATATGTACCAAAACAACGGCAAAAACACTTTCTTCAGAGATGGTTGAACGAATTTTCACAAACTTTGATTCAAATAAGAGGTCTTATAGTACCATAACTAGCTATTGAATTTCATTTGGATATGACTTTCAGTTCTGCAGTGACATGGTAATATGGAAAAAATTAGAAAAAATGTGCACTCAATTTTATCGAAAACGACTTAACCGATTTTCACAAACTCAGCATTAATTGAAAGGTCTTATAGTCTATAGGTCTAAAATATTTAATTCGGATCCATCTTCCGGTTACGGAACTAAAGCCCGATAAGTAGGAAATCGGTAATCCAACATAATTGTGTACATAACCGGTTGATGATGTCTTCAATTAAATTTCCAACCATTGAAATTCTCTCTTTTTTCCTCCCACACTTCCGTTAAATTGAAATGATTTTACTCATCCAACAGCACCGTGTTCAACAAAACCAAACACCAGTAACAAATATTCGTGCCTGCACCGGCGTTCTGTTTTACCTTTTTTTATATATATATAAAATAGGTATAGAATTCGCTCAAACTTTCGAGGGCCGAATGTCATATACCAATCGATTCAGCTCGACGAACTGAGCAAATGTCTCTGTGTGTGTGTGTGTGTATGTGTGTGTGTCTGTATGTGTGTTGTCAACTAAGAGGTCGAGATCTCAGAGATGGCTGGACCGATTTTGATCAAACTAGTCGCAAATGAAAGGTCTCCCCGTCACCCAGAACGCTATTGAATGGTTTTGAGATTGGATGTTTACTTTTTGAGTTATACGAAGTTTTATGTCAAAATTTTCAGTTTTTTGACAGTATCTGTCACATTTGACCTTGAAAACAGAATATGTTTCCAGACTTAGATTTCGCTCGGTAATACCTATCCAACAAGCCATAGATTGTTAAAATCCGTCCATTTTTAACGGAGATATCGATATTTTTGTGTAAGCCTTATTCCAGTAGAAGGAATTTTGAGCGCTGTATGAAAAAGCAATGCTTGGGAGCAACATGAAACACGATTTTTTATACTGTTACATATAATTGTTTCTAAGTACCAAAAAGACTGTGTACAGCATCCTTTTTTATGACAATTTGCCTCGGACAAATTTTTGCACGGTTCATTTTTGGCAACATAATCTTTCGAATATGGCATATGTAAACCAGATGGTACCTGCATTATCGAGTTGGAAGTAATTCCATAATTATATTGATTTAAACTATTTACAGCAATAAATGCTGGAAGAACATGACTTCCATATACCATACGACTCAGTTCGTCGAGATCAGCAAATGCGTGTGTGACAAATAATATCACTCAATTTTCCCGGAGATGGTTAAACCGTTTTCTACAAACTCAGATTCATATGAAAAGTCGTATACTCCCAAACAAGGTTCCTGAATTACGTTTGGATCCGACTTCTGATTGCGGAACCACAGGATGATATGTGAAACGAAATTAAAATAATGCAATTAATTTTTCTCGTAGATGGCTGAACCGATCTAAGATTCAAATGAAATCTAAGAATCATCTATGATTCAAATGAGAGGTGAATTTTATCCGATTCTGGAATTACAGATGATGAATTTTTAAAATTCATACCGATATAGAAGATGTAAATTGTTTGGCGTATTAATTTATGGCCATTCGAATCATTTTGGGTTATGCTAGTTCCTGAATACCGGCTCTGGAAGTACCATAAATAATGACGAAAAACTCAAAAGTGGAACTTATTTCGACATCTCATGGAATGTTCAATCGATTGTCACACGCTAAGATTGAAATTCGATATGTTTTGCAGTTTCGGTATTACAGGGTAATGAGTGATTAAAATCTCAATTTGCCGTTCAAAACCACGATAATTAAAATAATGTCATGAGAACTAAAACACCGAAGAATATCCATGCAAAAACACATGCGTATTGATAAAAAAAAGGTATCATCTCACTGCTAGGTGGATTAATCACGTTTTTTTTCAATACGATCGGAAACACGTACTCGTTTTTTCACATTTTCTTGTAGTTTAACATTTCAAAAATATTGTAAAAATATTCAGTATAAGTTACCAAACATATTTTTTGCTGTCTTTTTGAGAAAAAAAATTAAATGCGTTTTTCTGAGAACCAAAGTCCGTAAACACGATCCTGCAAAATCTACTGAACCACCTCGGCGAATGACCGTAAGGTTAAAACCGAGGGTAAATAAAGCAACATAATAATAATAATAATCTACTGAACCGATTCTTTTTAACCTTGGATCATAATTTAAACTTGGATAAAATATCTCCCTCTTCGTGATTGAAATTTTTCTATTTTCATATTATAGTAGTTTTTCACCTCAAAATTGGCTGAAAAATTAGCATAAGATCACATTTTTTGCTTAAATATGCCATGATCTGTTAAAAAATCAAAATAATAACTTGAGAACGACGGAGGAGGGAGAAATAACTCGTACTTTGAATAAATTTAAGAACATTTTTGATTTTAGATAATTCTATGCCGAGTTATCGTGTGCACCGCGCATCGTGATTCTCAAAAGGGTTTGGGGAATTCTCTGTTACCGCCTTATTTTTCAATATTTATGTGCGGAAATTTTACTAAATATTCTTTAAATGATGCTTTATAATGTAAACAATGTTTGAATTAATTTACTTAAGCTGTTTCTCAGTAAAAAAAATACAAAAAAAGACCTATTTTTCACCTGGAGCTGTTAGCGGAATATATTCAACAGTTGCACTATTTATGTACCATTTAATTCCACTATTTCACTGTCACGTTATTACACTTTCACAAAGTCACTATACTTTAATGAAGCATAACAAACGTTACAATACAGATACGCGTATTTCGGAATGTTATTTACATCCTTCTTCAGTGTATCGGTAAAACAAACTTATAAAACCGATACACTGAAGAAGGATGTAAATAACATTCCGAAATACGCGTATCTGTATTGTAACGTTTGTTATGCTTCATTAAAGTATAGTGACTTTGTGAAAGTGTAATAACGTGACAGTGAAATAGTGGAATTAAATGGTACATAAATAGTGCAACTGTTGACAAAAAAAGAGTTTGTTGATTCAATTTATTCCCTACTCCCCCCTTAAACACTCATTTCCGCACCGGTCGTACATTAAGTTCGGTGCTAGAGCTAAACTATATTTCACACCAACGGTTGTCATTCTAATAAGTTGACGATTAATAGCTCAAAATGAGCAACAATTTTGAGATGTTCGAAAAGTACATGGATTCTAGTGAAGAAAAATTCAATGCGCTTATGCTATTTACCCAGCAGATATTCTCCCATTCAGGAAAGCAAATCACTGCACGACATTTGCCTTTGGTTTACTTCGTTCTTTCAAAAAAATTAATTTAGTTGGAGAGCGTTGCCAAATATGGCAACCCGCTGGTAACCGAATGAGTGGATATCTATTTCTCAACCAGTTTAGCAACTGTTCGAAAAGTACATGGAGGTGTAAAATCCTATAACGATGATGGTTGCCAAATTACGTTTCGTCATTTTACGTCTGGTAGTCATGGTCTTAATAACGTGTACGAAATTACACTGAGTGAATCGTTCGTAAAGGCGTTAGTGTTTTCTTCTTCCGTACCAATACGTACCGGTGCGTATCGGGTTTGCATCGTCATTTTGTATGACGGTTTGAAAGTTTTGATACTCATCGCACTGTAATTACGGAGCCGGAAGTCGGATCCGAATGACATTGCACAATAACTTTTGACACAATAAGAGCTTTGAATTAAATCTAGATTTGAGAAAACTCGTAAACTCGCTGGGAAATTAAAGTGAGTTCGTTTTTCGAAGTTTTCCCTCACCGCTATCGGTACTTTTGGAAACGGAAACCTGGGACTAATAGTGACAAAGTAGGTTTATATACCCACCAACTAACAAGATCTGTAAACTAGAAGAATTCACTAGTAGGTTTAGTAAATGTTTGCACTTCTTTTCACCACCACTTCTGAAAAAAGTGCTCATCGAATTGAACATTTTACACTCATCGCAATGTGATGTCGGAACCGGAAGTCTATTCCGGATCGAATTCGGGAGCGTTTTAAAGAATGATAAGACCATTCATCTTGGTTCGTGAAAATCGATTAAGAAATTTCCGAGAAAATTAAGTGTGTAATTTCTCATACATTTGCACTTATTACCCTCTAGTTTCGGAACTGGGTTTCGGATCAAGATGAAATTCAGTAACAGGATAGCAAACTATCAGACTTTTTGTTTGAATTTAAGTTTGTTAAAATCGGTTCAGACATGTCTGAGAGAAGTGAGTGCCTATTTTTTCCATTTTTTTTCCATATCACCCTGTATTTCAGGAACCAGAACTCGGATCGGAATAATATTTATTTGAATCTAAATTTGAGAAAATTAGTTTAGTGACGCTTAAAAAACCTAACAACCAGTTAACATGTAAAAATAAATTCTGTCTTTTATTTCGTAAATCTGATTTATATAGAACTAATTCTGGATATCCCTGGCCAACTTAATTCTTAAGTTCTCAGAGTATTTAAGGGGTGTATACTAGTACGGAGCTTTTGAGGTCTATTAGTTGGAACCAATCGCGTTGCTCTGTATGCGATGTAAGCTTTTGTGGTGGAAGAAAGGTATGTGATAGTAGCGGTGGATAGAGCGGAAGAACCAGTGGCGTTGTATTTCTACGAGAAGTGTGAGTAGGAATGTAAGAGGAGAGTGAGAGTGTGAGTGAATGGTTAGATATCGTGGGGTTCTCACTTAGGGTGTGTTGAAGCAGTCTATTGATATTTTGGGTCAAGTGTGAAAAAATCGTAAAGTAGACAATTTATGTTGTTTGCTTACGAACTGAAGCGTTTTGCCTACAAGTATTGTTGTTACATAACTTTTAAAATTGGATCTATTCCTGGTTTGAGTCGTGGTTGCGCTGAGTTGATATTTATGTTCGAAATATATTTGATCGTCAAACTTGATTCCCAATCCAATAGTAGCATTCAAACGAGCCTAAGCTTGTTGAAATCAGTTCAGCCATTTCCAATAAAAGTGAGGGTATAGAAAGAAGAGCGGTTTGACGGTTACGTCACTTCAACGATTTTGTGAATGGATGTAAGCAAAATAAAAGTCTAAAAGTACACGCTTAGGAACATACGACTTGACTCTCCACAAAATACCGCAGTAGGATGCCACATGTTTTTGATTCAATATGGTGAATCTAGGTTAACGGGGAGTCAAAATATATACCCAAATATTTGAAACAGTCCCCTTTTTCAATAATATAATGTCCCAATTTAGGATGACGATGGATTGGTATTATTTCTCGTACAGACCGGAAAATCATATATTTAGTTTTGATAAGACTTATGGACAATAAATCTGCTCTAAAATATTGATCTAAAATACTTACATCGCTCTCCATTGAGTTTATAATAGCATTGATGCCATTGTTAGGATAAAATAGAGCTGTGTCGTCGGCAAATAACCGCGGAGTCCCTGTGAGTTGCAGGTTACCCATATCATTAAAATACAAAAGAAATAATAGTGATCCTATATTGCTACCCTGTGGCACCCTAATGTTTATGTCAGCAAGATTGCTACAGTCGCCCTCGTTGGACACGAATTGTTTTATGTTTGTCAAGCAGCTACTGATAATCGATTTAGCGATGCCTCTGATGCCGTAGCTTTGAAGTTTGTCCATGAGGACACTGTGATCCAAAGTGTCAAATGCTTTTTTGAGATCTAAAAATAACTTTTGGTCAATCTCGCTCATTATATTGTCTATTAATTCTATGATAGCCAGAACCTTGTCTAAAGTCATACTGAAATTTATAAAGGATACTATGTTTGTTTAAAAATTCGAGAAAACTATTAACCAAGAGTTTTTCAAAGATTTTGTTGAAGAAGGACAGAGTCGATATCGGACCATATTTATTACAACCACGACGATTAGGGATATTACAACGTTATGAGGATTTTTTTACAAAGTGGGTCAAAATAAAATTAATCCTAAAGTGGGCCAAAATATCTCTGTTACACTACCAGACTTGTAAATAGAAATAACTTTAGCTACTTTGAGACAGTCAGGGTAATAGCTTGTCTGAACAATTAGATTGAAACATTGATGAGACAGAGTTCTAGCGAATATAATAGAGTTACTTGGTGTTCAGAAAGTGGTGTCACGTAAAACGAAATTGCAAAACGGGTGAAAATGCACCACACCAGTGTCAAAAATATTATCTAGAAGTTCGGTAAGACCCTTTCCATGAAGGATTTGCCCCGATCCGGTAGGAAAACGGGTCCCAGCCAGCCCGGCCGGAACTTAAAAGTGGTTGAGTACATCAGGAAAAACCCATCGGCGTCGGCGCGGGATTTGGCCAAGCAGTTCAATAACAGCATCGGGATGACTCACCGGATCAAAGTTCGGAACTCCCTGAAAACGTACAAGAAACAGAAGGTGCCGAAAAAGTCCCTGGTACAGCAAGCCAAAACAAGAGCGCGAAAACTGTATAACCGGATTCTACAGAATAAAGACGGATGCATCCTGATCGACGACGCAACCTACGCCAAGGAAGACTCTCGAGCGCTGCCCGGACCGGAATATTATACGAAATCAGGACCTGGACGACGCTGACACCACGGTGACGATGGAAAAGTTTGGGCAGAAGGTGTTGGTCTGGCAAGCAATTTGTACCTGTGGTTTGCGGTCGTCGATTTTCTTCACGAAGGGCACAATTAACGCCAAGGTGTACGAGGAAGAATGTTTGAAGAAGAGAATGCTGCCACTGTACAGAAAGCATAAGGCTCCTCCTCTCTTCTGGCTGGATTTGGTTTCAGCCCACTACGCCAACTCCGTTTTACAGTGGTTGTCAAAAAATAATGTACAATTCGTGGATAAGGACATCAACCCACCGAACTGCCCGGATCTTCGGCCAATTGAAAGGTATTGGGCAATTGTCAAGCGGCACTTTCGGAAGGAAGGTAAAGTGTCCCAAAACATGCAAGAGTTAAAAAAAAACTGGACAGCTGCCACCAGGAAAGTAACAAAAGTAACTGTGCAGAATTTAATGAAGAATGTCAAGTCCAAAGTGCGAGCGTTTCACAGAAACTAGGATTTTCTTCAATTTGATCAGTGAAATGCATAAAAATGTAATTTTTCCACAATATATCGAAAACAGATGTCAAAATATGTTTTTTTCGCCTTTTTATTCAAAAAATCAATGTTTCTAAGTACTTTTCGATACACTCCTTATACATGCACTATAGATTGTATAGCAATTTCAACACTATTAATGAAATTGAAGAACTCTTGATTCAATTGACGATTGTTTACAATTTTTTTCGTTAGGGTCGTTGGTTCCCTCTCAACAAATAATTTGAAGGTCGTTAAGATTTGAGATTGGTCACTTAACTCATGCATTGTGTCGTTACGAATCCGGTTAGTGTCACCAAGTATAATGTCGCTAATTGGTCTGGTTGTAAAACAATTTGTACAGGAAAAGTCATAGGATACTAGCAAAGCCATATATCTCGTCACAATGTTGTTATTGATGAGATTTATTAGGACATTTATATCACCTACAATAAAACATGTATGCTTCGTAAGCTTTCTAAATAGACGGAAAATTAATTGAAGTCAAAACTAAGGGGACGATACACGGTACTTGGGACGGTAGCTTAGGGTCATCAGACATAGTAGTGAGGAATGCCCTCGACATCTTATAGCCCAAGCAGCGTGCTTTTAAACTTATATTATTGAATAAAAAAAATCAGACATCGTTGTCTTATCGAGTTAATTAATGGACGAAACAAAATACGTTTTTTATTGAGAACTAGAATTTTAGTTTCGAGTCCTGACAATAACGTATTTTTTCAAGAAGTTTTCATTTTTCTCATTAGTACATGACGACTTGACGACAGTGTACTAAATTGAAACTAAACATTGAGCAACAAAATCCCCGACGAATGACCATTAACGGTTAAAACTGGGGCAAAATAAAATTTTAGTAACAATATTCAAATTTGTCAATCGTCGAACTCACAAACTGCTACCAAAAAGGATGTTTTAGTGTCAGTGAGATTATAGCGCTAGACATGCTGTATGATTACATTTTTCTTTTGGAAATAAAAGGTCATCTTCCGAAATGGAATGTAACACCAAGGAATTGCTATACACGATGCAAACTTAAATATAATTTAAATGTACCATTTAATTTTATGCCAACTGTGTTTGCAGCGGTTTCTAGCGACTCGATTATCTTTTCCATTTCGTTCGAATCTGGTTCTATGTCTGTGACGTGTGTAGTCTGTTTTCGGTCAAAGAACTTTCCCATCAGATGTAGATAACAGTCTACATTTCGTTAATATCTAAGATAATAATCTAGTAAATGGTTCGTTGCTTTTTATTGACTGTATCACTTCTCGAGACTCATTATAATGTAATTTTGCCGAAACAGCAAAAACCATTGGAGCGAATCTCGAATACTGTTTTTATACCCAATGCGCCTATTTGGAAATAGTATTTATAGAGGAAGTCAACAGAAACACTGCCCAGTAAAATACTAATCTACAACTCTCAAAATACCACAATACAATTATAATGAGTGAATTATCTCAATTTTACAACAATGTCTTTAAACGATAATGGCTCTCATGTGTTTAATTTCAGGTACGATTCAGTTCTCAGTTTCAAATAAAATTCTTAAAAATATGATATAAAACTATATTCTCTAGGATATCTATCATCTATAAATAAATAACTTCGACCGATTCTGCAATAAATAGTTTTTTTTTCGTCCCAAATCTGAGTCGGCTCTTGAAACCAGCGATAGTGTACGCAATGTTATATATTCACTGCATAGTAAACCGCGTATCGCGAACATCACATCGTCGGGACCTCGCAGTAAAATGTATCCGATGAGAAGAGCAAAGCACCAGACAGCAGAAACGCTGACCGTCATTATATTCGCTACATTCTTCATGTTGAAACCACGCCAAACTGGAGCCATTCAAGGATGTACCATCTGCTCTGGTGATGAGCTCCCGCTCCAAACCTAGACAAGGAGCGACCCCCAGAGGCGATAGTTCCTTTTTGTCGTTTAACATCCGCTCTTTCAACTTTTGTTCATCAATTTCCACGCTAACCACAAACAGTTGGCTAGTATCACCATTCAGGAAGAAATCGGAATCACACTGAATTTGCAATATAGGTTTTCCACTAGCTGTTGAAGCATGAAGATTTCCACAGCGTGCTTTACGTTTCTTTCTAGTCGATTCCTGGCAGTGTCTATTCAGATTTGTCTATCTTTCGCTCAGTACTTGACCAGTCTGTGGGTGATGTGGCAGTGCGAAGGCACCGACACGACACTGACTGATGGAAGGTTCTCCTAAAAGGGAAAAGCGGGTAATTTTTCATCCAATTTGTTTTCCACTTGTGAGTGCATCCGATAGAATTCTCATGGATTCTACCAAGAGTATCCAATCCAAAGTCCAACGACCGAACTGACCGGGACAGGTTGAGGTTACTTGCTAATTAATGCTCGTTTAACATTAATCATTACTTTGTTTTGATCATGCAAACTAAAGAGACTTTGCCCCGATAAATGAGTAAATGGTTCCAGTAAACTTTTTTCAGTACAGTTAGTCAGTAATTTTTTTCAGTGGATGTTTAGGAGAATGCTGATCAACTTCCTTGCGAATTGAAATATTTATATAATTACTTGAAAACTTTTTTGGTTATACAGTCGTTTGTTGAAAATCATTCATTTTATGCTTGACTCAAATATTACTTTGCACTAATGTTTAACACACTTCACGAATAGTAATCTGCTAATTATTGTAAAGTTATGGCTCTCAAATTACCCTATTGTAATCGAAGATTTATATAATTTTCTATGTGTGTTATTTTTTACCCTTTTTTATTTATATAAAAAATAGGTATAGAATTCGCTCAAACTTTAGAAAAATTTTCCGAGGCCCGGAGGGCCGAATGTTATATACCAATCGATTCAGCTCGACGATCTGAACAAATGTCCGTGTGTTTGTGTATGTGTGTGTGTCTGTATGTGTGTTATCAACTAAGAGGTCGAGATCTCAGAGATGGCTGCACCGATTTTGATCGAACTAGTCGCAAATGAAAGGTCTTCCCGTCACCCAAAATGCTATTAAATGGTTTTAAGATCGGATGTTTACTTTTTGAGTTATATAAAGTTTTATGTCAAAATTTTTTGACAGCATCTGTCACATTTGACCTTGGAAACAGAATATATTTTCAGACTTAGATTCCGCACGGTAATAGCTATTCAACAAGCCATAGAATGTTAAAATCCGTCCATTTTTAACGGAGATATCGCAATTTTTGTGTAAGCGACTTTTTCCCCTATTCCAGCAGTAGAAGTTTTGAGCGCTGTATGGCAAATAAATGCTTGGGAGCAACGTAAAACACGATTTTTATACTGTTACATACAATTGTTTCTAAGTACCAAAAAGACTGTGTACAGCATCCTTTTTCATGACATTTTACCTCGGACCGATTTTAGCACGGTTCGTTTTTGGCAACATAATCGTTCGAATATGACATATATAAATCAGATAATGGCATCATTTTCGAGTTGAAACCAATTCCATAATTATATTGTTTTAAACTACTTAGAACAATAAATGCTGGAAGAACATAACACCCATATACCATTCGAATCAGTTCGTCGAGATCAGCTAATGCGTGTGTGATAATAATTTCACTCAATTTCTTTCGGAGATGACTCAACCGTTTTCTACAAACTCAGATCCATATGAAAAGTCGTATGCTTCCAAACAAGGTTCCTGAATTTTGCTTGGTTCCAACCTCTGGTTCCGGAACTACAGGATGATATGTGAAACGAAATTAAAATTGTGTAACTCATTTTTCTCGTAGATGGTTGAACCGATCTAAGATTCAAATGAAATCTAAGAATCATTTAAGATTTAAATGAAAAGTTTTAATATTCTATAAAACATCTTGTTTTTCTGTCAGATCCAACTTCCGGTTTCGGAGATTCAGGGTGATTAGTATGAAAAAGTCTATTTCACATAAATTAATCAGGTTTATCGGGTTAGCAGATTTGGATAGTCGATAACCAAATAAACTTATTTCATTTTTTGTTTTATTTAGTTTTCGTTTCGGAAGGCACCCAAAAATTTAATACGCACTACGATTTCTCAAAGATGTTTACACTGATTTTCAAACATTTTGAAACAAATGTAAACTATACAGCTACTCATGTGAATTTATCTGACTTCGGATACACCGATTTTCTCAAAGTTCAATCGTTTTCTCAAAAAAGCCAAATCTAATTTCAGAAACAAAAATTTTATATTAAATAAACTTATAGCCCCATACAAAATTAATGAATTTTATCCAATTCTAACTTCCGATTCTGGAATTACAAGATGATGAATTTTATAATTCAAACCGATATGGAATATGACAATCCCGAAAAACTTCAAAATTGGACTCAAAACTATTGCAATTTATTCGTCAAGTCAATTCATGGCCATACGAATCGGTTTGGGTTATGCTGGTTCCTGAATACTGGCTCTGGAAGTACCTTAAATTACCGTAAACTCTAAAGTGGAACTTACTTCGACATATCATGAAATGTTTAATCGATTGTCCCACTATTAGATTCAAATTTGATCCGATTTGCAGTTTCGACATTACAGAGTAAAGAGTGATTTAAATCTCAAATTATCGCTTAAAACGACGGTCATTAAAATAATTTCATGAAAACTGAAAAACCGAAGAATATTCATGCAAACAACACATGTGGATTAATAAAAAAAAGGTATCATCTCACTGTTAGGTGGATTAATCACGTATTTCTAATAACGACCGCAAACTTCAATCCAAATGTTACGAGGGGAATAGCAAAACTAAATTTTTTCCAAGCAATGAATTATTCAGAAGTGGTAAAATGAAAATTTTATTTTGAGTCGGCCAATCTAAAGGTGTATTCGCCATTTTATCGCCTTTTTTGTGTCTGAAGAATTTTTCCGCTGTAGTTGCCATGTTTCCAAACTTCTTAAGACTTTACTACAACAGTAATAAAACGATTTCTAATCCACCTAGTAATGTTATGATGCCTTTCTCGTACTACTTATATTTTAAAAAATATCACTAGAAGATTCTGAGAAGAATTTTTTTTTAAAACTTTAATAAAATTAGAAATTTTCTTTGGGTAAAAACTAACATAACATTTTAAAATTATAAACAGTTGTGTCAAGTTAATAAGAATATTTCTTTATTTCACATCATCGCACTAAATGACTGTTTGAAATTTTAAGCACCTTATAGTTTCAGAACTTCGTTGTAGAGTTTTTGATCGGTCAAGCCATCTCTGTGAAAAATGAGTGACATTATTTGATACATACTCACACACAGACATTGCTCAGCTAGATGAACTTGGTAGAATGGTATAGGACACTTAGCCCTCTGGGTCAATTTTTACGAGTCAATTTTTCAAGTAATTGCCTAAACTTTAATAAAACAAATGAGACTACCAAATTGAATCTACATGAAATATCATAGATGTTTGTTTTACATTTTTTAATATCTTAAATTCGAAAACTTACACAAAAATGTAGATTTTTTGAGATTTTTATGTAAATATAAGCTTTTACTTCGAGAAATTTACACGTTGCCAAGTTCATTGAGTTGGTAAGCAAAACGCACTTACGTGAAATCCACGTAGGTGCCTAAAACTTCTTCAATTTTAAAAACTTCTGTAAAAATATCTACTTTTTCTAGATTTGTGGTAAATATAAAACATAAATTCTTGAAATTTTAGCTGCAAGTAAATTTAATCGGTTGGTACACGAACATTCTTGAATGCGTGCTTAGCTGAGTCACAAAAAACTCTAAGATTCAAAAATTTCTGTAAAAATACAAAATTTCTAGAATATAATAGAATTTCCTGTTAAAAATTTCAATTGAAGCAATATTCAATCGATTGGTGATCAACAATGCCTAAATGTTCGATATGAATTTCATTCTAAGTGTCAAACACGTTTAATTTTATTTTAATTTGAAAAATTTCTGTGAAATATCTAATTGGATTTTCTTTAGTAAATTTGAAACTATTTTTTCCGGTACATTATAGTTTGTATCAAATTCAATCGATTGGTGTACAAAATTGCTTAGCTGTATTTAGTATTCTTCAAATATTTATAATATTCTAAAATTTTTTGTGAAAATAGCGCATTTTTGAGACATTCTCACTATAGCTGAATTAATTTCTTCTAAAACTTATAGCTGATGTCAAATGCAATCTATTGGTATATAAAAATGCATATGTCATCGCTTTGAATTTAAAGATACCTTTTTTTTTATTCAATAATGTAATATAATTTTAGGCACACTGCTTAAGCTCTAAGATGCCAAGGGTATTTTCTAATCTTACTTAACGACTAACTTAAAACTATAATAGTATCATTTGACTATGTCGTCTCGGGTTCTCGTAAATCGTAATGGCGATCGGCAGTGGTCGATGAATTGAGTGTTGCATGAGTCTTCCAGATGGCGTTGGTCCATGTGGGTCCGCGGGAAACACCCCCAGGCTACGAAGGCCCGGCGGGTGGCCCGCATGCTGGTTTTCGACTGGAGCGGTCTTCCGTGGGCGGTGATGATGATATTGCCGAAGAAAATGAAAGAGAAGTAAATATTGTGGAAAACGTGGTAAAAAAGGGGATGTGGGAACAAAATGTTTGAAAACGACAGAGATCTAATTAGTTGCCATCCAGATGGAGAAGAGACAGGGAAAGGGGAACGAAAAAGTTAGTAACAAAAAAAAAGATCTTGTTAGTTCCAATGAAGATGGTGGACAGGGACGGGGATCGAGAGAATCGAAAGATACCTTATGATCAAAGAAGAACCGAAATTTTCATTGTAAAATTCCCGCGCTTGTTCAATCGGTAAACTTTTATTCTCTCAACGTTGGCAACACTTTTATACACATTCTGTCAAATTTTGACGCATATCGTACGATTACTTTTTGTTTGGTGTCTATACAAAGAAGTTGAAATATATTCGTGTGGCGATTTTTATAATGGATGAAAATTTAGAACAACGTGCGTGCATCAAATTTTGTGTGGCAAATGGATTTAAGTGTTCCGATACGTTGAAAATGTTTGAAAAGGTCTTTGGTAAATCGTGTCTAGGAAAAACACAGGCATACGAGTGGTATAAACGCTTCAAAGGTGGTCGTACAAGCTTGGATCATGATGAGATCCCTGGCCGCCCAACATCATCTGTTACTGAAGAAAACATTGAATCGGAGAAGCAAATCGTGTTGCAAAATCGTTCTGTACCGATTAGAGAGATTGCTGTGTTGTTGGGCATCTCTTATGGATCAGCCGAACACATTTCAACTGATGTTTTGGGTTTGAAACGCGTCGCTTCTCGACTGGTGCCAAAAAAGCTGAATTTCATTCAAAAACAGCGTCGTGTTGATGTGGCCAAAGAAATGATTTCAAACGCAGATAGTGACCCCACATTCATCGGATGCATCATAACTGGTGATGAGGTGTGGATCTATGAATATGACGTCGAAACCGCACAACAATCGACCGAATGGCGCTTCGAAGGCGAGCCGTTGTTCTAAATTTTCATCCATTATAAAAATCGCCACACGAAAATTTTTCAACTTTTTTGTATAGACGCCAAACACAAACTAATCGTACGATATGCGTCAAAATTTGACAGAATGTGTATAAAAGTGTTGCCAACGTTGAGAGAATACAAGTTTACCGATTGGACAAGCGCGGGAATTTTAAAATGAAAATTCCGGTTCTTTTTTGATCATAAGGTGTGTCGAAAATACGAAGTTTTCGATAATTTATGCTTGGACTTTTGATTACGTTTTTGATCATAACTTTCATTAACAAAGTGTAATTGAAAAATTTTCTTTTCCAGTTATGATGCGATAGACGTATCTGTCCAATGATAAACAAATTTTCAAAATCGGACTTCTAACAACTGAGATATGGCCAACCAAAGTAAGCGCTCCCACTTTTTTTCAACAGACTTCAGTTGAAACTGTTTTATAATAACTTTGAATAGAATATTCGGTTTTTCATCGTTTCAAATGAATTTTATTCCGAATGAATGAATGAATCTTTCTAATGGTAAAAAAAAGTTTTGAAATCGGTCCAAAAGTGACTAAGATATAGTTAGTCAAAATTAGCGTTCCCACTTTCTGTACCTCCTTGATATTCGGAGTGTTGAAACTTTTTCAATTAATTGTGCTTTAATGTCTTATCATTCTCTTATATAGTTTTTCAATTCAGAATTTTGATACCCCGATACAGATATATAAATTCATCTCTAGAAAAATATGGATTTACCACATTTAAATTCAAAATTAAACAAAGCACGTTGTGTGTTTCGTTCGAAAGACGGTGGTGTTTTCTTCTTCCGTACTAACGCGTACATATGCGTACCGGTTTTGCGTCGTTATTCTGTATGAGGGTTCGAAAGTTTTCACACTCATCACCATAAAATTTCAGATGCGGGAGTCGGATATGGAAAAATTGTGCAGTATCTTTTAGAAAAATGAGAGATTTACTTTGAATCATGATCATGTAAAAATCGGTTTAACCGTTGCTGAGAAATCGAAATAAGTTCTGGTTTTGGAGCATTTCTTCATTATGATCGTTGCTTTCGGAAGTGAAAACCGAAGGCTAGTAGTCCCAAAGTATGTTTACATAACCAAAAATTAACTAGATCTGCCAACTGGATGAATTTATCAGTGAGTTTTATAAAAAATTGCACCTCGTTTCGCCATCGCTTGTTAAAAATGCTCATGGAATAGAAAATTTTTCACTTATCGCGCTGTAATACTGGAACCGGAAGTCTGATCTGTATTCATTTTTCGAAAAATTTTTAAAGAATTTTAGGATCGTTCATTTGCATCTTATGTCGTTTTCGCTTGATACCAAACCTAATCCAGTTTCCACCCTAACTGCTGTCAAATCGTTTGTTTGAAGCTCAGAACAAATTGGCTCAAATGGCACGTTCCCTTTGAAGTTAGAAAATCGAGTCAGTTTCGAACCTAGTTTTTATATCAGGTTTGCTCAAACCCCCGTTGCTAAGTGCGAAATCAACACAGTTTCGTGAAAAGTGTTTGTTTGACGAAACTAACCTGGGTCAGTTTCAGTTTTCTCAAGCGAAAACGACATTAGTTTGTGAAAATCGGTTAAGAAATTTCCGAGAAAACTGAGTGCGCATTTTCTCATAGATTTGCACACCTTCTAAATCCGAAACAGGAAATCAGATAAAGATGAAATTCAATTGCAAGCTATGAGACCATAAGACCTTTCATTTGGATTTAGGTTTGTGTAAATCGGTTCAGCCGTCTCTGAGAAAAGTGATTGACACTTTTTATCCATTTTTGGTGCATATCACACTGTAATTCCGGAGCCGAAAGTCCGATCGGGATAACATTTAATAGCAGTCTATGTAACCATCTATGCCTTTTATGGAACTTGAATTATTTAAAATGTATAAGCTATCGTTACTTAATCCAAACATATCTTTAATAACAACTATGCTTCTAGCTACTAGTTAAAAATAAGTTTATTTTACTCCGATAGTAGCAACCCGTAACTAGTTCTAGTTCCCTTCGCCCAACTATGTTGCAACAAGAGCACGAGCATGTGTTTTATGTTATACTGGTTGAAACCAGGCGACGACAGTGTTTCATTCATTTGTAAGTTATCGTTACTTGATTCAAACACATCTTTAATCACAGCTATGCTTTTAGCAACTAGTTGAAAGAAGGTTGATGTAGCAATAACTTAGATATTATAAAATTATAACATACAATTTCTGCATTGATTCAGATAGCTATCGGTAGGTTTTCCCAACGTAATGATAACGAATATGCAACATAAAAAACTTTTATTAGCTTGAATATAACGATCACACTATGGAGTCGCAAGAAGTGTAAGAAGTGTAAGTATGAAAAATCAGTTATTTAAAATTGAATTCCGCTCGAGCATCAGAATTCTGGATATGAATTCTAGATCTGGACCTTATTCTGAAAACTAATTCAGATACAAAATAATGAATTTATTAAATGCATTCTTGATCTGAATTTTTTAACTGAATTTGAAGCAAATCCCAGGTTCTGGCCGAATAGGCGAATGACCTGTTTTATTTAATTTGAAGAGTTATTCATATAACTTTCCAGCTTATACCTGATGCAGGAGACGAAACTGTAAATTAATTCTACGTATTTATACACCGCTTATGTTCGAACTGTATGAAACTAACAATGGATCTAATTACTAGAACCTCAACGATTCGTGGGAGATGTGCATTGTTTTATCTTAGTGAGCTGATATTTTGGTTACCAACAATGTTTCAGCCGATGAGCAATCTGCTAATTATTGGAAAGTTATGGCTCTCGAATTGGGAATCTGATACCCTATTGGAACCGAAGATTTATATGATTTACTATGTGAGTTATCTTTTTCAAACAGTGACTGTAAACTTCAATCCATATGTGACGAGGGAAATAACAAAATTGTCAACAAGTATGTTAAACTTTATTTCGATAGCTCAACTCGAAAACAATAACCTTCATTAAAAAAAAATGTCTTTGAAAATCATAATATCTTGATTATAATTAAATTTTGTTCAAGCCATGAATTATTCGGAAGGAGTAAAACGAAAATTTTGTTTTGATTCGGGAAATCTCAAAATTCTATTTGCCATTCTATCACTTTTTCTGTTTGATAAAATTTTTCCACTGTGGTTGTCATGTTTCCAAACTTCTTGAGACTTTACTACAACAGTAACAAAAGATGGAGTATCAGGTGTACAACTTTGCTTCCGCCGTTTTCCGATAGGTGGCTGTACCGGCTGAGGCTGGTCAAAATACGTAGATGATAATGCTTTTAAATTGTGTGTGTGTACAGTGTATAACGAATTGTCATCGACGTTTCAGTGACAGTTGTTCTTGTTTTCGTATTATTCACGCTCGAAAATATCTGTTCAGGTGCCCAATTCTCGCCATTTGCGAATAGTTTTACTTTTCTGTTACAATTCGAAAAAAAAATGCAGCTGAAGCGCATCCAATGCTCTCAGAAACTTGCGGTGATGCTGCTCTGAGTAAAAGAACGTGTCGGGAGTGGTTTCAACGTTTTAAAAATGATGATTCCGATATCGAAGGCAAACATGGTGGTGGAAGAGAAAAAACCTTCAAAGATGAACAACTAGAAGCATTGCTTGATGAGGATTCGTGCCAAACCCAAGAAGAGCTAGCAGAGCAGCCAGCTAGCCATTTCAAAACGCCTTAAGGCCCTGGGCATGATTCAGAAAGAAGGAAATTGGGTGCCATACGAGTTGAAACCGAGGGACATCGAGCGGCAACTGCTTCAAAGACAAAATCGTAAGGGGTTTTTACATCGAATCGTAACCGGTGATGAAAAGTGGGTTCGATACGATAATCCTAAACGCAGAAAATCATGGGGAAAGCCCGGGCATGCTACTTCGTCGAAGGCAAAACCGAATATTCACGGCGCCAAGGTTATGATTTGTATTTGGTGGGATCAGCTCGGTGTGATTTACTACGAGCTCTTAAAACAGGGTGAAACCATCACAGGAGATCGCTACCGAACGCAACTGATGCGCCTTAGTCGCGCGCTAAAACAAAAGCGGTCACAATATCAAGAGCGGCATGACAAAGTCATCATCCAACACGATAATGCTCGGCCTCACGTCGCAAAAGTGGTCAAAAAGTACCTGGAAACGTTGAAAAGGGAAGTCTTGCCCACCCGCCGTATTCCCCAGATGTTGCCCCTTCTGACTTCCAGATCAACATTTTCAATCCTTCGAAGAGTTGGGAAAATGGATTGCTTCATGGATAGCGTCAAAAGAGGACTCCTTTCTTCGAGCCAGGATCCAAAAATTTCCGAAAAGATGAGAGAAAGTAGCGACGGACAATACTTTGAATAATACATCTGTAAGCACTTTTTCGCAATAAAGCTTTCAATTTTGGAAAAAACGGCGGAAGCAAAGTTGTACACCTGATAGATTGTATGGAACTCGGCAGCAGTTTTTCTTCGGCTATTTTGTGTTCATGCTTAACGAAAAAATTTTATCTCATGAACAAAAGCTAATGAAAATCGTTCAATAAGACCCTCAGCAAAATTTATTACCGATTAATAACAGTTGTAAAATAGCTCCGGCGTAACAACACACAATTTTGATATGTCATAAAACCTCGACGAATTTACACATGTAGGCAGGAAGTATTTAATTTATTGAAATTTGATAAAATGCATCATTTCTGAACATAAGTTTCAAATCAAAAGTATGGATTGCATTATAACAAATCCAATTAATCCGAATCTGAGTAAATATTCATTGAGTTGAGAGAATACTGTGAACTGAATTTTAGAAAAAAAAAAACGTGTTTAATCCACCTAGCAGTGATCCTCAGTACGGAAGTCGCTTCAAAGGCAAAAGTAATTATTTGGATGAACTTGATGTCATAATAAACATCACGCCACCAACATTTTGTTGAAAACATTAGTTTTTTCCACCACAGTGATCACTTCACTATACGTGATACTGGTAATAGGTGGAAACAAGTGAAGTGACATGTAAGTGAAGTGAATGTGAAAGTGGAAGTGAGAACGGTAATAAGGGCCGATACCTTTTTTTATCAATCCGCATGTGTTTTTGCATGAATATTCTTCGGTGTTTAAGTTTTCATGACATTATTTTAATGACCGTCGTTTTAGCGACAATTTGATATTTTAATCACTCATTACTCTGTAATGTCGAAACTGCAAATCGGATCGAATTTGAATCCAGAAGTATGACAATCGATCAAACATGCCATGATATGTAAGTTCCACTTTAGAGTTTACGGTAATTTAAGGTACTTCCAGAGCCGGTATTCAGGAACCAGCATAACCCATACCGATTCGTATGGCCTTATGATGAATAAATTACAACAGTTTTGAGTCCAACTTTGAAGTTTTTCGGGATTGTCATCTTCTTTATCGGTTTGAATTTTAAAAATTCATCATCATGTAATTCGAGAACCGGAAGTCATAATTGGATAAAATTAATTAATTTTTGTATGTATGTATAAAATTAATTATTTTGTATATAAGTTTATTTTAATTTGAATTTTTGTTTCTGAAATATGATTAGGCTTTTTTGAGAAAACGATTGAGCTTCGAGAAACGATTTTATACTGGAACCGGAATTCTAAAATCGGTATGGCCGAAGTCAGATAAATTCACCTGAGTAGCTGTATAGTTTACATTTGTTTCAAAATATTTGAAAATCAGTGAAAACATCTTTGAGAAATCATAGCACGAATTAAATTTTTAGGTGCCTTCTGAATCGACAACTGAATACCGCTAAAACTGAAAAAAGTTAATTTTTTTTATCGACTATCCAAATCTGCTAACCCGATAAACCTGATTAATTTATGTGGAATAGACATTTTTATACCAATCACCCTGTATCCCCGAAACCGGAAGTTGGATCTGACTGAAGAGCAAGATATTTTATAGAATCTTGAAACTTTTCATTTGAATCTTAGATCGGTTCAGCCATCTACGAGAAGAATGAGTTACACAATTTTGATTTCGTTTCACATATCATCCTGTAGTTCCGGAACTAGAGGTCGGAACCAAACATAATTCAGGACTTTGTTTGGGAGCATACGACTTTTCGTATGGATCTGAATTTGTTGAAAATAAATTTTCCGAGAAAATTGAGTGAAATTATTTGTCACACACGCATTTGCTGATCTCGACGAACTGATTCGAATGGTATATGGATGTTATGTTGTTCCAGCATTTATTGCTGTAAGTAGTTTAAAACAAAATAATTAAAAAAAATTCTGCCATCATCTGGTTTATAAATGTCATATTCGAACGATTATGTTGCCAAAAACGAGCCGTGCTAAAATCGGTCCGAGGCTAAATGTCATGAAAAAGGATGCTGTACACAGTCGTTTTGGTACTTAGAAACAGTTGTATGTAACAGTATAAAAAATCGTGTTTTCCGTTGCTCCCAAGCATTTCTTTGTCATACAGCGCTCAAAACTCCTACTGCTGGAATAGGGGGAAAAGTCTTTTACACAGACATTTTTATATCTTCGTTAAAATGGACGGGTTTGAACAATCTATGGCTTGTTGGATAGCTATTACCGTGCGGAATCTAAGTCTGAAAACATATTCTGTTTTCAAGGTCAATTGTGACAGATACTGTAAAAAAACTGAAAATTTTGACATGAAACTTCGTATAACTCAAAAAGTAAACATCCGATCACAAAACCATTCAATAGCGTTTTGGGTGACTGGGAGACCTTTCATTTGCGACTTGATCAAAATCGGTCCAGCCATCTCTGAGATCTCGACCTCTTAGTTGACAACACACATACAGACACACACACACGGACATTTGCTCAGTTCGTCGAGTTGAACCGATTGGTATATGTCATTCGGCCCTCCGGGCCTCGGAAAAATTTTCTAAAGTTTGAGCGAATTCTATACCTATTTGGTATATATATATATATATATATATATATATATATATATATATATATATATATATATATATATATATATATATATATATATATATATATATATATATATATATATATATATATATATATATATGTATACATATATATATATATATATATATATATATATATATATATATATATATATATATATATATATATATATATATATATATATATATATATATATATATATATATATATATATATATATAAAGTAAAAGAGTCAATCGGTAAAAAATTTAGCAAAGCAAAGCCTCGGTATTACATTCCTGTAGTGGAAATTGACATTTCTGTTTCAACAGACTTCGCAGCCGATTCAGAGTGTACAGAACCATTACATGGCTGCCCGTAAAAAAATAAACCATTGATTTAACACATTAAATAATTGATTCACAATCAGATCTATGGGTTACGATACATTTTATTGTATCTTGACAAGATTTTTTGTATTTCCAACGATTCAATATATTGTTTCTACGATTCTACAATTGAATCTATTGTACACGTGGTGTTTCAAACAATTTGATTGTTTTCCAAGAAAACATGTATGAGACAATTTTATGATTTGAATTGTTCCGATACTTAACAACCTGTACATTCTATTGTAAAAAGGATGTTCACAATTGATTTAATAGTGTATAACAATACATTAAAATATTTTCATAGGTTAGAGGAACCCTACTTCCTATAGAGAGAGCTAAACAGGGATACATAATAAATCAATAAACCTACTGATCCCGTTATTCAAATTCTACTGAATCAAATATTCGAGCAGTTATGCTTTATATAATTTACAGTGTACGCATTACAATTTGACCACCACCAGCGAAAAGATGCTGTTTCATTGGCAGATATTAATCGAGACCGGTTCATGACTGACCATACCCAAGCGTATCTCGCAAGCCGAATAGCCACGTTACATTAACGATGCCCAAACACACGGTAAAACGAATGCGTTGTAAGGTAATGGTGCCTTTCTTTACCTCGTCAGTTCATGAAGCCTTACGTTACTATCAACGGGTTTAGCAGTGACCTGTGCCAACATCTTTGCTTCGTCGTTGCGAGTTGCGATTAGCATAAGTACGATTACTCTAGTTGAACATTTTCATTCACACGAGAGATCGGAGAGATCGGAGAGATCTTTCAAACCGACAACAAACAAAACTCAAAACAACGACAACAACAACATACACATTTATCGGTAGTAATATACGGCTTGATAAGACTGTCAGTGTACTGCCGGAGATCGGGAGAAGTGAATCGTAGCGTGGCAATTAGCTGCAGTCGCTAAGTGCAGGGAAGTGCAATCGAAAACATGTCGGAACTAATCACAGTGCTCTACGGGATACTTGCGTTTCTGATATTTGCTCCGTTTCTGCAATGGCTGATCAAACGGGTGCAACTGATACAGATAATTGACAGAATCCCTGGACCGAAGTCATATCCATTGATCGGAACGACCTACACGTTTTATGGCAAAAAGTTGCACGGTACGTAAGCAGTTACAATAACGGTACTTGTTTTAGTTGATTCCGCTAATGATTTCACCGATAGTTGTGTATGACGTTTAGAAAGCGTTTTAAAAGTGTTTTTTTTTTTGGTATTTTGTGCATATGTTTTGAGCTTTATATTCTATCCCAAACCAAACAATATGCAAAACACTTCATGAGAGAGCAGTGCAACCAGTTTTCGAGAAAATTTCTAGCAATACTAGAACACAATCTGGCACCTCATATATACCAACCTAGCAATTAAATAGTAATTATGGTCATGGTTGAAATATTTGTGATTATTAATTACTGTAGTGTACCATAAATATGGCTCTCCCAATAGGGAACCACGGAACAAATTGCCATTCGGATATTCAACATTCCAAATTATCCACATTACAACTTGCTACAACTGACTATGTATAATAGACAATTAAGAGATATAACTTTATATTTTTCTGAATCTGAAAGAGCTCCTCATCCTCCATTATCTAAACCATAATGACTTGACAAATCTCTCACGCAAGTACTTGAATGTTAACAGAGCTAAATATAGACTGAAAAAAGATTACGCCTCTCGTGAACTAGGAGATCTCGCAACAGATTATAATGGAATAGTTCTAAATACGGTTTACTTGATTCAGTCCCGTCAATTTCGATATCCGAGAATAGCACTAAACAGCAGTAATTTGTTGCGTTTCTAACTTCGAATTCCATTGGCTAACAACTGAAAACGTAACGTTTTTGTTTTAATTTTTCATACAATTTGAACAATCACAGAAATTTAAAAAAGTGGGGCTAGTCTATTTTGTGCTTAGGGTTCATATCCATAATAAACCTTATGGAGAATGGTCCACTTGGCAGGAATATGCGCTTATAGTGGTTTTCAGTAGGCTTTCATGGAGTTTAACGTTTGTATGCAAGTTTCATGATGTAGCATTGAAGAGAGCTAGAAGTAATTCTTAATACTAAAAATGTTACTTGGATATGGCTGCTCGTTTTATTTTCAAGGCCGAAATCAGCATTTTGGCGAAAACAATAGTTGATTTTCTGATTTCAGTTATTAATTTTTTGGGACAACTAAAAAAAATCTTACTTTTGCTAACTTTGATTTTTTAATTTTCATTTCCTTAATAATAATAAAATATTTGTTGAAATAGCTATTTTTTAGTTGAATTCACCAATTAAACGTGCTGTCATTTCTTAGCTAAGGCACACTTCATTTCCATTCAACTGATTTTTTAGTTGAATTAGAGAAATAAAACGTTGTTTTTAACCAACATAAATGGATGAACCAACATAAATGGACACTACTATCGAAAAAAAAATTCAGTCGCGGTTGTCTTTTCTTCATTGGCAATTACAAAAACAATGTTGTATTGGAGGAAAAGACATAAACGAAACATAAATTTCTTTTTAAAAATTTTGTTTTCTAAATCGCTTCGATTTCGCGAAATCGACTCTCTCACTGAAAACTTTGAGCACTCGGAAAACAAAAACCGAATACAAGTAGTACACCGGACGGCGTAACCCGGAAGGTTGGAACATACAAAAAAATTTATTTAACATATAGATTTACAGTGCAACATTCGAAACTCACTTCACTTTCCATGTAAAACATTGTTACGCACAATCACGCACTTTCCACTAAGAGTTTGCGGCATTTTTACATATCGGTTTAGAAATTTATGTATGGATATATTGTAACACATGCGAAAAACATCAACACAATTTGCAAACAGTTTCAACAAAACTGTCCTTTTTAGCTTTTTAATAAATTGTGTTGCTTTGACCTTGCTCATTTTTGGCAATAAACTTGTTAATAAAACCAATTTCACTTTTGTTTTCTTTGTGCTGTCGTTCAGCAATGATGGTGATAGATAAATAGACACAAATTTCTGATTTTAGTCACAAAATTGGTTGTCAATGAGAATTCCGTGTTGGATTGAATTATTGCGGGATATTCGCCAACTAAACACGTTCTCGAAAAATAAGAATTTTTTTAGCAAAGTGAATTCTCAATTTTAACTAATGTAATAGTTATTTTCGAAATTTTGTTGTTAAAATGAACGAATTCAAATACAGTAATACGAATTAGACGCAGAGCTAATTTAGTTCGTTCCGTTTGGGGATATCAAATTGACTTAAAACTGAACTTGAAGAAGGGCGAACGATTTTTGCCTTTTTCATATAGAAAGGTTATGCAATCACTTGACAAGTTTGATTCAGTTTGTCGAGCTGAGTAATGGGTGTGTGTGTGTGTTTTTTTTAGTGGGAGGTGAAATCACCGGATCATAAAGCTACCTGCACATAAGTGAACTTTGTATGTGGGAGTCGAACCCGAACTAAAACACCCCCTAAGCTTCATTCCCCTCATCCTGCCTGGACTACCATAAAGTATTACTTCGGCAGGGGGGCTGTACTGAAGCACCACCACTCTCGCCTCGCCTCGACTACCCAGGACTGGTCGACGTCGCGAACTACTCGGCTAATCGCCGATGATGGATCTAGCCTACACCGACGGAGAAGTTCCCCGACGATGGAGTTTCCCCCGGACCGACGTTCCCAGAACCCGTGAACGGATCGATCGGCAGGATGCCTGAGTCGCTCCAGTGATTCCGGTTGAAGGAAGGCTTTCGGTTCACTGGCGCCCAGACGATCCATACCAGTGCTACGTCGCAATCTACTAGTCTAATCCCGGCGAAGGATTTAGACTACACCGACGGAGAGTTCCCCGACGACTGAAAAACTCCCGAACCGAAGCTTGTTCGCTGGTACTTTAGTGGCCGGTGGTCACGGCTGCCTGTTGCTTTGCGCTCCAGTATGTGTTGTTACGGACGACTCAGTCATGTCATGTACTATTAAGTCATTGGTCAAATTTTAAAGGATTATGGCGAACACTTTCGGTTCGAATCTTAGCACGTTGACATATCCGACAAACAGGAGCTTTGGTTCCGGGAATTTTACTGAATAAGTGACGTAACTGTTTAAGCACACTTTAGTAAATTACCCGAATCAATCTGAACAGACCGAAATGAGACTATCTGAATTTGTGTCAACTATTAGTTTATTAAAAAATGTTTACAATTGTTCGAATGACAAGTGAAAAACACATTTTCGCACGACAAAGGGGGTGGAGAAGATGTTTTTGCCTTTCTCTATAGAAAGGTATTAGAATTGCTGGAAAAACCGACTTTCGAACGGAGCCTCGGAGACCCATAGTGTTATATACCATTCGACTCAGTTCGTCGAGATCGGAAAATGTCTGTGTGTGCGTATGTGTGTGCACTTTTCGAAGATATTTGAACGCGCTCAATTTTCTCAGAGATGGCTGAACCGATTTGAACAAACTTGGGCTCGTTTGAAAGCTACTATCGGATCATTGATCAAGTTCGAAGATAAAATGGCTGTGACTTTTGGTTCCGGAGATATGATTGTATAAGTGACGTAACCGACAAAAAGCGTTGTATTTGAACGCGCTCAATTTTCTCAGAGATGGCTGATCCGATTTTAACAAACTTGGGCTCGTTTGAAAGCTACTGTCGTGCCATTGCCATGCCTAAATCGGACATGCTTAAGGGGTGCTGCCCGGTGGTAAAGGTTTGACAATTTTCGATCTTGAAAAAGCACCATAGGGGGGAGTACATGAAATTTCCAAAATCGAAAATTTTTTTTGATGCCAAAACTCTTAAAACTGCATAAAACATCGAAATTTAGTGTCATCTCAAAAAAAAAATTTTTTTGAATCAATTGGTGTCAAAATTAGTATCCAAAATTATTTAATAAAAGTATGAAACATATTTTCATGAGACTGTTATGAAAGAAGAGAAAGGCATTATCACACCACTAGGTGGATTAAGAAGGGTTTTTTTATATATTTTCAGTGATTATCTGTCAAAATAGAAAATTGCACCAAATGCAGAAAAAATGCAATAAATTATCTTTCCTCATAAGCCAAGAGCCTCTTTTATTAAACCAAATAATAATCACATTATCACACCAGGAAGAAAACGCTTCAAAGGATTCAGAATAAAATTCTGAAAATGATTTTGAAGCGTCCTCCCTGGTTTAGTACAAATGAGTTATACAGACTCAGAAATATAGAACCATTAGATGTAATGATATAAATATAGATGTTAATTCAAATTGGAGATGTGGATCCTGATTTTCGCGCCTTTTTAGCCGTTAATTTCTGGAATTATTATTATTTTTTTTTTTTTTTATTTTTTAATAACTATTTATTGGAATATGAGTTAAAATTAAATTATTAAGATTTAAAATGGGTGTTCAGCCACAAGTGGTGACTTTTCAGCCCTGTTATATATATATGATTTGGTTATTACCAATTTTCTGGAATTATTCTACCATCTTTACAAAGTATCATGTATTTCGCCACAATTTACAAAAGGATTTCCAACAAGCATTTTCCAACCCGAAAGAATTTCTAATAAACAAACATATTTCATCTGAAAATATTGTCAACAGCGAAATTGGTGCATTTCTTTTAAACTGACTTCTTGGTTATTTTTTGATGGCAGTACGGTATAATATCGGTTACTAACGGCGTAACATTGTAAACATTTCTGCACAACAAGAGCATTTCATGACGTTTTCTTGATACCCAATGTCATTCTCAAGCAGGGAACCATCACGAAATAATGTTAGAGTATAAAAATTTAACCAATATATTTTTCAAAATTTTAATTTAGATCGTCTTTGGAAAAGGGTCAAATTTTCATAAACTAAAATATTGTCAAAATGGCTATTCGAGTCCTTCACTGACAAATTCGATTTAGGAAAAAATACCATTCTTCTGGGTTAAATTTTGTCCCAAGGTATGTTTTCTACCAAGCATTTATACATAGCAGGATCGGCCGTTTCAAGAAAAAAAAACTGTTTTAATCCACTTAGTGGTGCATAATACCTTTTTAATATAACTCATGTTTTCATTGTTCATATTAAAGGATTCTTCAAAAACCTTTTCTTTGAATATTGAATACAAACAAAAAATATACATTGACATAACCTCTTCAGCATTCAACAGTTTTGTCCCAAATAATTTGGAATTCTTTGTTTTTTGCATTTTCACTCTAAATGACGGTTTAAAATATTACACATCTCTCCCATTTCCTCCGAAACCGTCAAAAGTAATCAATTTTTATAGACGTAGACCCTTTTATTTAAGTATAAGTTTTCAGTTATACGAAGTTTTATGTCAAAATTTTCAGTTTTTTAACAATATCTGTCACAACTGACATTGAAAACGGAATAAGTTTTTGTATTCAGATTCCGCACTGTAATAGCTATGAAACACGCCATAGATTGTTAAAATCCGTCCATTTTTAACGGAGATATCGATATTTCTGTGTAAGCGTAATTCTAGTAATAGGAGTTTTAGGCGTTGTATGACAAAGCAATACTTGAGAGCAACGTGAAGCTCGATTTTTTATACTGTTACATACACTGAATACCAAAAAGACTGTGTACAGCATTCAATTTTTGATATTTTGCCTCGAACCGATTTTAGCACGGTTCGTTTTTGGCAACATAGTTGTTCGAATATTACATACGTAAACTCGAAGAACATAACACCCATAGACAAGGGGTGGATCACTTCTGATGTGTTTAATATATTGAAAAAATTAAATGATATGAACACTCAACTACGATTTTCTTTTAGTTACGTGTACCACTTACAATTAATTTTTTTTCTATGCGTGTATAACGACGGTTAATGTGAAAACAGGAAATAATTGTCGTTTATGCGAATTGGCTAGAAATTGAAAATCTCACAAACCTATCAATTGAAACAATTTTGAGCCAAATTTCGAAGAACTGTTAAGTTTTTGCATAATTGCTCTATATGAACGGTTGTTATTGTTTTCACTGTACCCTGTATTTCGGGAGCCTGATCTGAATAGAATTCTACATCAACTTATGAAAACATAATACTTTTCATTTAAATCTAAGTTTGCGAAGATAGGTCTAACCGTTTCGGAGAAATTGGAGTGATTTCCGATTTGGAGCACACGAGCAGTTTTTTATACTTATCAGCCTGTCGTAGCCAGATGAAATTCGGTAGAATTATATGGGACTTTGAGACCTTTCATTTGAACTTAGGTCCGTAAAAATTTGATGAGTGGTATCTGAAAAAATCGAAAACACTTTTTAGTTCATTTTGCACATTTTATCACGTAACTCCGTAACCAGAAGTCGGATTCAAATTAAATTCAATAGCAATCTGTGGGACTTGAGCACCTTCAATTTAAATCCAAGTTGATGAAAATCGATTGAGCGGTTCCTGCGAAAATCGAGTGTACTTTTTCTTCACTTTTTTGCACGTTTCACCCCGTTACTCCCGAACCGGAAGTCCGATTCATGTAAAATTCAATAAAAACCTATGAGTCAAGAAATCTGCCATTTAAATCTAAGTTCGTGAAAATCGCTCCTGCTTCACAGTGATTGCATAGCCTCTCTATATACGGGAAAGGCAAAAATGTTTAACAAAAACATTTTCTTGTCAAACTCGATTTTTTTCCTGTGTCATATAACCGAAAACTAAAATTTAAGGTTACAATCACCTCAATATCAAACAAAATTTGATTTCTGAGAGTATGTCTAATTCATTAACTAGGCGTGCATTTATTAATCAAGGATTCCATTTGTTAACAGTTTATATCTTCGTAAAAAGTCTTGAGTTTTTATCCTTGTTCAATTACTTCAATATCCCACATATTGATGAATTTCGCGCCAACTCGAACAAACGTTATCATGAGACCCTTTGAACCGGTATTGTATGGGTGATTTGTACAGAGTTATTAAAAATTTCGAACAAACAATAAAGAATATTTCTAATCGAGTTCTATAAGTAAGGTAATATCAGATACAAACTATTTTTAAGTGAGGTTCTCGATTATTAAAAGAATGGCTAGTTGGTGAGCTGGAAGGAATACTCTCACAGATGAAATTTCATTGGATTTGTGGATGAATATTGCTCTCAGTTTGGTATAGTTTCCCCCGGCAAACAACCACAATTATGTTAATCCGGGGTAAAAATTGAAAAAATATATAAATAAATAGTAGAGTTTTTGATAGCAAAACACTGAAAAAAATCAGTTTGGACAGTCAAAATTATTTTGATAGAAAAACTTTTTTTCCGTAAAAGTGCCCATCTCGTGCCCCCATAATTGCCTATCTCAGTAGAAAATTTCTTCCCAAACGAAAATGGTGTCTTTTTGTAAATCGACTTTGAATTATTTTAAATCGATTTTTTTCAGTGTAGGACATTAAGACTTTTTTCAATATTTTTATTAAACACACTTTTTCGTAGAATTTGTCCTTTTTCGACTATATCCATTTGGATAAAACCTGACAGAAACAGTTTGTCCCTTTTCAAAACACAGTCTGGATGGGTTACAGAAAAACGAAATATAAAGTAAGCTTTTTAGGACAAAGTTGGCATGTGCAAAAAGTTTTATTATAATCTGAGAGGGTACTGCCAACATTGTTTGGACTTCGTCTCGCATATCGAATCTTGGTCATAGTCGAAACCAATTAGACTGGAAAACATTTTCAAAATTTTGATAGCACTCGAAAAACAATTAAAAGTTATTTACTTCAGTTCATAACTGCAAACAGCTTGATTGCTCTACAATCTAGCAAATCATCGTTTTGTCAATAAAATGTGATTGCCCGATAAAAGCCGAGTAATTCAACCTCCTTCGCGCACGTCGCTTATCAGTTTAATTTGATGCGGTGTATCTAGGAAGATAATTCAAGATATGAATACTAGCAGTTCGTATTGCCACATTTTATCTTAGGCATAATCCGATGGTCTAATTAGTAGAGACCATTCTTGAGGGTGATGACAATTGTCTTTTTTTATATATCATTTATTTTACCCCAGCTTTAACCATTTTGGTCGTTCACCGGGTAGAAGTTATAAAGTTTGACCGTTTTGGCTTACATAGTTTGGTGTTTTTTATGTTTGTTTCGTTTTCCTGTTCCGTTGTGGCCGCGGGAGTCATCCCAAGGGGGTCCAGCCCCTTTGCGGATGGCCTGCAGGTTTTCTTTCTTGGTGTATTTGGTGGGTTCGTTATGGCCGGGTGGCACAAAAGGGTCCATCGGCTTTCATGACAATAGTCGCTTTCGCCTAAAGCGAAGCCTAAAAAAGTTGCCAGCATTGCAGCATTCGCAATCTAAAACGCAAATAAAAGCCTCATAGATTCCTGTTGAATTCTATCCGAACAAGACTTTCGGTTCCGTGAATATAACACACTCAATAAGTCATGTGCAAAATCTTTTTTTTTTTTTGCCAAAAATTGATTTTTTCATTCCAACGCTTCACCAACTTCTTGTTGCCGTGAATGTAGAAGGATATGTCTTTTGCCTCCTAATAGGCTTCATATTCGGCAATTGCTTTTTCATTTGAACTGAATTTTTTATCAGCGAGCATTTTTTTTAGTTCAGCAAAAAGCCAGTAATTTTCTGGGGCCTGATCTGGACTGAACAGTGGATGAGGAAGCGATTCGTAATATGATTCGTTCAGTTTAACCATCGTTGCCATTAACTTGTCAATCGACGCATTCTATTGAAGTAACAGTGGTTTTTACTTCAACATATGAGGTGGCTTTTTTTTACATTTGCATTCAAACGATCTACAATGCAATGAAGTAGTCGCTACTCATCGCTTCTTCTTTATCAAGATATACCATGTACATTCGGGGAACGGGTGTAGTGTGTTGGGTAAGTCGATGCCTTTCACGCAACCCACCTGGGTTCGATTCCCAACCCCGCACATAGGGTCAGAAAGTTTTTATGGCCCGAAGAGGTGAATGACCTTAAGGTTAAAACCTCTATAATCAAAAACAAAAAAAAATACCATGTACATTCCAAAATACTTGAGCCAAAACCTTTTTAGCTGACTCCTGTGCCTGTGGACACTTTCTACGTGGTTCACGTAGTCCACTCAAATCATGATCGTTTTCAAATGTTTGGGATTTGAAGTGGAATGAAACTAAACCGTTTTTGAAAATATGAAAGTTCCATTAAATTCCACAATGAAGAATTTTAACTCTTTAGTCATAATACTAACGTAATATTGACAGAAAGATACTAGTATTTCGAATGCTATTTGCGTTCATCCTCAGTGTATCAGTTTAGAAAACTTCTAAACCGATACACTGAGGTTTATGATTGTTTTGTTCCGGAGTGAAGTGATGGATCCATGTTTCATCCATTGTCACGTATCGAAGCAAAAAATTTGATTTATTACTTGTAAATATAACAAAACACTGTTCTGAATAATCAACACGATGTTGGTTTTGATCGACTGTGAGTAAACGCGGCACCCATTTTGAAAAGAGTTTTCTCATGGTCGAATGTTCACGCAGAATTGTAAACACACTGCTTTCTGATATCTTTACGGTCTCCGCTGTCTAACGCAATGTCAATTTTTGAGTAGATATAACCAATTTTTGAACTTTTTCAATGTTTTTTGTGAGTAACCACCTCAATTGGACGACCGAACGTTCTCTATCATCGGTGTCTTCGACCACGTTTAAATTCATCAAAATAATAATAAATATTTTTTCTTCGTGCAGATAACACTTTTTGAACTTTGGAAGCCATTGCTGTACATCTTTTTTATCAAGAAACAATGCTTTGAATTTCAAATTTAAACACGAAATTGTTTGGAATCCATTGGTTTGAAAATGACAAAAGTAACTTCACTTAAATGGAATGTCCTAAAATATCCCACATAGTCTTTTGAAAGATGGTACTTCATAATATATATTTAACAATTATAGCGCCATCTATGTGTCAGTCACACGGCTCATTGAATGATGTGTTAGGGAAAAGAATTTCAAACTGACATTTTAAGGGATGACGCCATAGAATCGTATAAATGTGTGTAAGAAAGATGACGCGAGTATTGCACAGGATTTGATAGATAAGGTTAAGTGCATGGTGCAAACATTTAATCTAGCAGAGCAGGTATTAACCAATTTTGAAAGAACGTAGTTAACATGTGTTTTTTCGTTTTCTGAACGTTTTAAAAAATTCGATTTAACTAATTGTTGTGATCAATTTTGTCTGTTGCATTTTTTTTTTGAGTTCAGTCTTTAGTTACAACACTAAGGATGTTTCAAGCTGGGAACTAGTTTGGTAGCATGTAGTTTCTTGATCGCATATTGCTACGGTAAAGAGCAGGTAATATGTCGATCTAAAAGTCCCCAGTCTGATGAAAAAGACTACATCTTTTTCCCAAATATCGATCCTATTCATCTCTCCCTGGGAATGAAATACAATTTCAATGCCCCACTTTTATACCACGATTTCATCTTAGCTTTTAAAAACGCTTATCATTTGATGCAATTCTCTTTCCACAAGGTTCTTTTTTTTAATTTGAAAATCAGGCGCTGAGAGCTATATTTGATGAATATGGTGGATATGGTAGCAATTCGAATATCAATTCATAGAATTTAGTCAACTTCACTTTTCGAATTTCCTTAAAGATGTAATGAGCTTTTGAGACCTTTTCCGAAGTATCAGCTTCATTTAGATGACCACAGCGCAGTGCGTCATCAGTGTTCGCACGATTTCGTTGAAATTCGACATACCAAACAATTATAGTTGATTTGGTTAAGGCTTGGCTTATTGAGCCATTTCATTGCTTGCACAGTATTTTTTCCATTACAAACCCGTGCAACTCTTTTTTTTTTCTCCATTGTTTCAAATCTTCCAAAAAGCAAAGCACAATAACTAACACAGTGAAGAATGTGAATTTTTTTTACAGATAGCTTTGAAAAATGTTACTATTAAACACTAGCTCAATAAAAACATGTTACTATTGAACACTCACTAACACGGTTCGGATAGTCAATTTGTTGCCAGCAGGTTTAAACTCGACTCCTCTGGTAGACAGTTAAATTTACGTCACTAAAAGTCTTGCTTGCTTCAATTGCTTTTGTCACGTCTCACCTTTCCGTTCTATTTCATCACATCCTTGTTCTCCCCTGAGTACTGTCATTCTATAATTTTCATTTTCTGTTTCTACTAAATAGTCTCTTGTCAGCTGAATGTCACAAAAAGATGCTAGCGGGATGTTTTTATTAAGGATACATTCTTTCTGTCAGACCGGGGACTTAATCGGCGTGTTAGAACGTGTATATTCTACTTGCTTTTAAACAGGTCTAAGGTTGCTGTCAGAGTGCAAGCGTTATGCGAACCGTCAAGACGCACGTGCGAGCTAGTTCCATTTGATCAAGAGCAGAGTGAATTCGATGCGACAACAGAGCATCGCATAAAAACGCTTTTCGATTGATTTGGTTGAAGCAGTGCCTGTATATTACTTATTAAGCCATTTCATTCCTTGCACAGTATTTTTTGTTCAAGATTGCTGTCAGGTTGCAAGCGTCACGCGAAGCGTAAGGACGCACGTGCAAGTTAGTTCCTTTTGGTCAAGGACAAATTTGTCAGAGTGAACGCGATGCGCTCATTCTGACCAGTCAAATTTGTCAATACAATTTAAAAAAATAAAAATTCCTACACTGATAAAAATTGAGTTAGTTTAGAAGAAATGTTGTACCAAGATATCAGCCTATGTTCCCTATTACCCGTCCAAATATTGCAAGATGAGTATTTTTAGGAAAAAAAATTTCAACAATAACTTTCTCTTGCCCAAACTAATTTTTTTGGTCAGACTAAACTAAACGCAAAATCATAATCCTTCAATTTTGTGAGAAGATTTCACAGAATACTCTATCGCAAGTTTCCCGATATTTGCAAAAAGTATCAGTACTGAACAAGATAAAGTTTTAGTAAGTATTGTTTTCCCTTAGTTCTCTAATTCGCAAGGTCAGTCTTATGCAAAAGCCATTCTCAACCTAAATGGAAAAAAAATCGAACTATTTCAACTAATGTGCATGTCATCGTGCAACCTACCCAAGTAGCAAATGAAACTTATTGAAATTTCGAGAGGTTCTACATTTGTTTTAGAATTGTTTTTTTATGTTAGATAAGTTCAGAAAGATTTTCAAATATATTAAAATCGGTTGTGCAACTTATCACTGTTAATAGTTAATAGTTAATAGCAGTCATATAAAAGACTAGATTTTGACAAAACCAGAGTGCACAGTTATTTCAACACATTCATCATATCCTTCGAACCCTTCAATAAGCGGAACTCAGTCGATCAGTAATTACCCTCAACTATTCGCAAACCGAGTCACGGAAATGCACGCAATCATCTTGATTTATCATCGAATCGTTTCTGCTTTTCCTCATTCGACCACAGAGATCTTCTACGTGATAGACGAGCGTACCAAACGCTATCCGGAAATCCACCGCATATGGACCGGAATGTTTCCGGAGGTGAGAATTTCGAAAGCGGAATACGTGGAAACGATTATCGGTGCCAGCAGGCACATCGAAAAGTCCAACGGCTATCGCTTCCTGATGGACTGGTTAGGCGAAGGATTACTGACGTCGAAAGGTAATACACTTGATTTAAACTAGGTCCATTATTCATATAATTTTCCAATGACACTAACTAATCAGGATGGACATGATTCGTGGCTGTGCCTTTGAGTTGAAGATTTCAGATTGTAACCATTATAGTAGTAATTATTGCTCTTCCATTACATTAGATATGTGATGTATTATTTAGATTAATGGTCGCATGGTGCTCAACTGAAACAGTTCATTTGGCAAAATTTCACCTCGGTTTATCACCTGACCCATCGCGCACAAAACCACATTGTGCAGTGATGACTGCAACCGAAACTGCACTTGTCGCTTTCCATCAACAGGTGAACGTTGGTTCCAGCATCGCAGGCTTATAACTCCCACCTTCCACTTCAATATCCTGGATGGATTCTGTGATGTGTTTGCGGAGCATGGCGCTGTTATGGTAAAATGTCTAGAGCCATTCGCAGACACAGGCAAACCGGTCAACGTTTTCCCATTCATCGCAAAGGCCGCACTGGACATCATCTGCGGTAAGAGTAGTTGGTAGCTGTCAATCTGTAAGAGGACAGAGGAAGGTATCAATAACTGTATGGATGTGGAATGTGTGTACCTGAATGAGTCTGATGAATGATGGGTAATTTTGTGATCGGACAGGTGATATATGAGACGTTGATGGAGACCATCACAAACACAGCTGTAATTTATGGAATTTACGGAATGGTATGTTATTTACTGTAGAATGCTAACGAGTAAGTTTTGCCTCGCATTTCTCACACAGAAACTGCAATGGGTGTTAAAGTGAGCGCGCAGACGGGCGGCGAAAACGAGTACGTTGAGGCAATTTATGAGTAAGTGTTCAAACCCGAACCACACCGTGCTTCTTAATTACAAATATCCTGTGCTGTTTTCTTTACAGTGTGAGTGCACTCTTTCTTCAAAGGATGATTCGACCGTGGCTTTATTCCGATTTTATTTTCAAACTATCGAAATACGGGCGAAAGCAGAAAGAAGTTTTAAATATCATTCATGGATATACCAAAAAAGTAAGTCACTTAATTTTAACGAATCGCTAGCTATATTTAGTGCCACAAATACTAATCTTCTAATATTTATGAGACTCAAGCTTACATACCAACAAATGAGTACACCAGAACAGTTTTCAATTATCATCATTGCCACTGCCAATCACAGAACACAATCCAAAAGGTAACTCGAATTAGTAGTTCGACGAACGCAGACGATACTTTGAACACGCTGGTTAAAATTCATCCTGTACACAGAAAGAAATAATGAAATTTACACGACATGTAAATCAATAGTAACATGGAATAGACACGGGTTGAGAGGCTGGGGTCCACTAGGAGATTGATAGAACCTATTGTCTTTCTCCGGACAGTACCAGCCTATATGCCGTGTAGAATCCGGCGGAAAAAATGAGCCAAGAATTGATCCACTGGGTTCCTGCTTGTTTCTTGTTCCTTTCAGTTATCAGATATTTTCACCGTTTCACTTCTGATTACTCTATTTTACTAAATTTTCTCTTCACTCAACTTATCAATGGGGGACGGGTATAGCGTGATGGGTAAGTCGATGCCCTTTCACGCAGTCCGCGTGGATTCGATTCCCATCCCCGCACATAGGGTCAGAAAATTTTTCTGGCCCGAAGAGGTGAATGACCTTAAGGTTAAAACCTCTATAATCGAAACAAAAAAAACTTATCAATTTACGACTAACTTCGGAGAAAAGTTTAGTATGCTTTCTTCTCCCATGTTATTGATTGTCTTTCAAGATTATACATTGAATGATAAAAATCAACTATTGCACAAATCCGTTAAGTTAATAACAGATACAACATATACCGATATATTGAATAAATAGTAAAAAAACTTGTTTATTTGATAAACTAATATTTTTTCTCGGTAACCGGCTGCCCAGAGGAACCAGGATGATCGCTCAAGCTTCAACTCAAGTTAGTTTTGTCCTAACACTTCAACCATTGAGTCCCTGGTCTGACAGACATTCAATTCATTAGTAAGTTAGTCATTGCGCTTTCAGTGACACTACTTTTGGGAAATTTAAAAAAAATTGAAACAATGTAGAAAAAAGAATTTTATAATATAGGGGAGACCCGCAAAATCAGACACTTTTTAGAAATTGAAAAAAAAACATCTATTAAACCTGAATTTCAAAGATATTTAAGCTGTCCGGTTCAACCACGTGCCCGGTCTAGCCCCTGTCTCCCTTAATAATTTCTTGAGTTTCAGGGGGATGGTTTGCACGCCTAAGATATCAATATATCTCGAAAACAACTGCTCCAATTGTATTGATGTCCAATTTTAGACACAATATTGAATGTTCTTGCACGTAAATTTTGAGTCAACTGCGACGCTCCATTTATATGCATCTAATAAGATATAAAATCACAGGATTCTTTTTAAGGAAGCACTGATGAGCCGAAGGTGAAACATAAAGAAAGCTGACCCATAATCGTCAGTGTTCAAGATTGATAGGAAAGAGCAAGTAAATAGAAATGAATTGCTTTACTGGAATTCATATAACATGAAGAACATGAAGTCATCGCTCGGCGAAGATCTTTTATACGGCAAATATGCCAATAATAGACATATTTTCTATATATTCCTTCAATTAGTCAGTCTAACTGTCACACGGTGTTTTGAGCTCCGCAAGGTTAAAGCCTACAAATGTGCCGTTTATTACTGACTTTTAGGCCCCTTCAGTCATTCAGTTATCGGCACGGAAATACACCTTGAATTGCGAGCTCCCGTTTTAGTGGCCTTTTACGACATGGAACAGGAAACCAGTGGATCAATTCTTGGTTGAAATAATACCGCCGGATGCCACAAGGCTTACCTGTTTGGTGGACTTATACCATCAGAACAGGTCTTTATGAACGCTTTTTGAACATAACTCATGGTTTGAATTGCGATTGCTCAAATTCATAAACTGGAACGATATGTCAAAATTTGAGTAACGATTTGAGTAAAGTAAACTCGTTGCCATGAGTTTTCTCGCCTTTATTCATACAATAGAGTAAGCGATGAGTTTTTAAACATTTAAGTGAAAAAAATACTTCTTGCAGTTCAGAGCGTTTTCATTCTCAGAATATTCTTATCGAAATAAAGAATGCAAGAATACGTCGTTTTCCATTGCCGTTTCAAGATCCGGTTTTGAAAACATGAATCAACGTCAATCATCAATGTTTTGTGGTTTCAGTTATGCTTAGTGAAAAGCTCAACATAAGGATATCAAAATAATTCAATTTTGACTCCAAACCGTTCAAAAGGAAACGGTATTGAATCACTATTTTGCGCATTCAAAAAAAGAAGAATAACTTTGTATATGAAAATAACGAAGAAAAATTACTTCATTTTGAGAGCAAGGAGCTCAAATTTTGAGTTGAACTTACTCAAATTTTGAACAAAATATTTTTTTCTTATTTTGAGTAAAAATTACTCAAGTTTCGTCCCTAAACTCAAAAATGAGTAGTTAGGTGGTAACTCAAGTTCAGAGTACGTGCACTTTTTAATGAATTTGAGTGGTGTGTCACTCAATTTGAGTTATGTTCAATGAGAGTGTAGTGTTATTCTTAGCCAGTTGAGACGGCTATCTAGGCTGCTCAGAAAGAGAAGTTGACATTGAAGATCAATTTCCATTGGTGGCCGAGCATCCGGTTAAAGAAAAATAAATAATCAAAACTTTTGCGTCGATGCGTTACAACGGATGAAACATGGACCCATCATCATATACCTAAGTCAAATCGATTGCCAGCCAAATGGACAGAAGCTAATGAAAACCGACTAAAACGTCCGAGGACTTAGACGTAGGCAAGCAAGGTTATGGCTTCTATCTTTTAGGATGCGAGCGGAGTTTTCCATATGAATTACCTTGAAAATGATAGAACGGAAAAGTAAATATTAGTTACTGAATCGTTTGAGGTTGAAATTAAAATAAAACGGCTTGTAATGAAGAAATAAAAACCTTTTCATCAGGATAATGTAGCGTGCCACAAGTCGATCGTTACAACGGGTAAGTTTCATGAAATGAAACTCAAATTGCTATCGCATCCACCATATTCATCATACTAAACTAGCAGCAAATCTAGCCAGAGGGGCCCTGGCCCCTCCCGAAATTAGAAACGGAAACAAAAAAGAATGTTTAAAACGAAGCGAGCAGTGCCAAACTAAATAAATTAAAAAATACGAACAAAATAAACGACAATAATAATAAGACACTAAATTGTACTGGATGACTGGAAAGACAAGTGTTCCGGACAAGTGTTGCATCGCATTTTTTGGATGCATGAGCCCAATTTTTTTTTAACTCCTGCATGTTCCCAGCTGCCTTACCAGTCTGCTTGAAGACCCTCTTCACAATTGCCCAGTAACGTTCGATGGGTCGAAGCTGAGGGCAATTTGGTGGATTGATATTTTTCCCAACGAAATTTATACCCTTTTTCCCCAAGGCAATTGAGAGTGGTTTTGGCATAGTGAGCCGACGGCCGAGGGCGAAGCGGCCTGATCATGGATAAATTATATTTGATTACAAGACGCTTTCAGGTTACCATGGTTTTTTACTGGACAAAGTATTGAAGATGCCGATAAGTCGATTTTTGTAGAAAAAATCGGTAAAAAAAAGCAATGGTTCGGCAAGCAATTTATGAGTGTGGAATGCTTTCGAATCCATGTTTGACAACAATTACGATGACAGCGAATGTTTTCGTTCGGGAATGCTTGCAGTGGCCCCTACTCCACAAAATCTTCCGTACCCAGGGAGATGAATCCTGCAAGCTGTCAGATCAGTTGGAACTTTTTGGGCCCTGATGATGGCACATTTGCGAAAGCATTGCTAGGTAGCGGATTCTATTATAACCTTCAAATAGATCGGAAGGTAGTATTCAAAACCGTTGGCAAACAGTTTGTGCTAAAGCTAATGAACAGCGTAGAATCAAAAGTCCGTTCCATGACGAACAATTGAATGGATCTCGGAAAGGACACGCCAAGCTGCAGTATAGTATGGTTGAGAACTGAACTATGAAATCAAAACAAATCCTAAACTTGATTACCTGTAGTTATTACTATTGTGTTCTTCCAACTCCCACTACAAACAGCCTGCCGAACCATGCACATTTTAAGGAGCCTTAGAAACTATTTAATCCTGAAATAATCGTTTTAATGCGATAGAATACATGGACTGAAAAGTCCACCCACAATTTTTTTGGTTTAAAATTAACTTTACTCATCGAACCGTTGATTAACTTTACTTACCGTTCGAACATTTCAATACCACTTTCGTAGAACGATTTATCTTTTGCTTCAAAATAGACCTCAGTTTCAGCGATAACTTCTTCAAATCTGGCGAATACGGTGTATGTGGGAGCAATTCGAAGTTCAATTCATGTAGTTCATTTATTGTTTTGATAGACTTGTGACACGGTGCGTTGTCTTGATGAAACAATTTTTTTTCATTACCATATGCGGTCGTTTCTTTGCAATTTCAGCCTTCCAATACTACATAATATTCACTGTTAATGGTATTACTTATGTTAAGATAGTCGATAAATATTACATCACGCACATCCGAAAAAACCTTTCCAGCCAATTGTTGTGATTTCGGGCGCTATAGAAGAGGTTCACCAGTTGCTGTTCACTCACATGACGATCGTTTTGATTTCGGAGTGAAGTGATGAATCCATGTTCCATCCATTGTCACATATCGACGCAAAAGACCCGGTTTATTACGTTTAAACATGACCAGCCCATGTGTTATAATTCAAGACCAGAAACTGTATGTTGTTTGCTTTGACATTTGTAACATTATCCAAAAACACGCAGTCCACTTTTGTCATAATTTTGTCGTACAACCTCTCACTACTAATGAGCAACATACAGAGAGAAAAGTTGAAAATGCATGAAACAGCACAGAAGAAGGACTTCATCCTTCTGTTTTCCGAGGAGACGCTCTACCAACTACGCTACTCTGGTACATGTAAATCGGGTCAATACCAATGCTGGATTTTCGGTGGAGCTTTGTTGAATTATTAGCCTATATGCTATGCAAAACGCAAAGTAATCATTTCTAAGCGAATTGTTGCCTCTGTTAGGGGAAGCCATGGTAGTGGCTTGAAAAACAGAGAAAATAAAGTGTTATTTGTTATTATTTGAAATTTCGACCACTAATTCTACAAATATAAAGTTTTGTATACCACGATGCGTAGAAATACTCCCAAGCCGAAGGTGTAATGATATCGAAAATCTAATCAATATCGACCGAGCTGTAGGTATTCAAATTCAGATCACTGTTTGTAGGGTATTATTCGTATTTTGATTTTGCTTTTTCCCAATATAGAAAATAAAGACGTAATTCTACGTCAAAATGCACGAAAATTTGACAAACGTAACGCGAGTATTGGAAGTAAATTCTTCAGTTTTCATCTTAGCCCTCCAGTCAATGCATTGAACAAAAACAGCTGATCTAACAGCCAAGATAATTCAGTCTACGGATATTTTATCGACCTAAAATAGAAGGAAGAAAAATCTATGAGATGAAAGATGAAAAAGTTACTTGAAGCATGCAAATTTCTCCATAGTTGTTTTACTGCTCCGCTGAGCTTGGTTTTACGCAGGCCAATCCAAATTCAATGAGAAATAGCCAACTCTACGTTTCGTGCTTGTTAAAAACTATCCTCTATTGAAACTACAAACAAGTGGTCGTTTCTACAGAATAAGCGTAATTGAATCGATCCTGACAGAGTGACGAAAAAAGTCTCAGCAAAAAGCACACACGATACAACTTCTAGGGAATGCCGTTATATATATAAATAAAACCAGGAAAGGGCACATTGCACAAGCTAGTTTCCGTAGTATAGCACAAACAAGCAAGTTCCAGAAATCGGACCACCGTAGCCCATGGAGCATATAATCCTTTTAAGCTCGCAGCAAATCGAAATCAATTGAACCGTGTCATTACTTTTCCCATAAGCTAAAGTCCCGTAGTATCGGCAAAAATTTTATTTCTCGTCTCCGTTTTTGTGCTGCACATCCGTTGCTCAACATTGACATTTCTTACTCTTTGCTTCTACTCCCAACTCGAAACAAACCAGGTCATACGGGATCGAAAGGAAGCTCTACAGCGTAAGCGAGTCACCGCCGGAAGCGAAGCCACCCTGGCGGAAGTCACCGGAGACATCTACGGTGCAAAAAAGCGGCTGGCTTTTCTCGATCTGCTGCTGCAGGGAAATGAAAAAAATAATCAACTTACGGATGACGATGTTCGCGAGGAGGTCGACACGTTCATGTTTGAGGTAAGCCAGAAACGTGTGGTTTTCAGTTTGTACATCGAACAAAACAACGGTTGTTTGCCGGTGGGTAAAGGTTACCGTTTACGCAGTTCTCTATTGCAGTTGAGCAGCCCTGATCAAAGTGTTGATTTTTTTTTTGTACGGTCAAGTTAATTTGGCACCACTCAGATAAAGTGCTTTTAATGTGGAGTACTTGGGATGATTACTAACGTTTCCACTTGCTATATAAAAAAACAGAAAATAATGCCTTTGTACACCGCAATTCGAGCAAGCGTGGTGCAGTGTTTCAACCTAAAAAGGAACCTAACCTAACTTTAATGAAACAAACCACCGACAAATCCGATGTGGCTAAACTTATCGCTAAAAATCGTATCGCGCTATTCCCAATTCAACTTGATCAATGACTGTAACCGACTGTGGCGAAACTTTAATCTAAATCGGCATGTTTTTATCTTGTCCAAATGTCACGCACCACCAAAAACCACGCTACTACCCATATATAAAAATGCAGCTTGGCTGCTGCACATTGAAATTCATTGAAGCGCGACTGTATCGTAAATCGTTTTCTTCTTTTCGTACTATCACATCTTGCAGGGTCACGATACAACGTCTGCTGGCATGAGCTGGGCACTGTTTCTCCTCGGATTGCATCCGGATGTGCAGGATAAAGTGCACCAGGAAATTGATTCGATTTTCGCCGGTTCGGATCGTCCGGCCACGATGAAGGATCTGAACGAGATGAAACTGCTGGACCGCTGCCTAAAGGAAACGCTCCGATTGTATCCATCCGTGTCGTTATTCGGGCGAACGTTGAGCGAGGACGTCACACTCGGCGGGTACCACATCCCGGCTGGGACCCTGGTCGGTATTCATGCGTATCACGTGCACCGCGACGAAAGGTAAGCTCTGCTTGAAGGCAACTTTATTTACACAGTATCAGCAGCCATTTAGATCATAAATTGACATAGTCGCCTTTCCTGAGAGTCACATCTGTTCTGATTGTTCTCCTGTGAGCCACTGGACAGATAAGTCATTCTGAACAGCAGGTTACTTTCGCATAAAGCACCATCGATGGAACCTTCGGTAGTCACACAGACCGCTGAAGCCGAGGGAAGTGAATCCAGCATCTGAATATATAGGAACGAACTTTTATCAAGTTAGACATCTAAAACGGTTCATAATGGATCTCTTGAGTAAAATGTCAAACAGATTACTGTGTTCCAAACATGAATGATTGATTTTCTAGCTCATTTGAAGTAAACAAACTCGAAATTTGCTATCCATATGGTTTTTTTAATTTAATAATATAATTTTTAGGCACACTTCTTAAGCTCGAAGATGCCGAGGGCAAGCCCAGAAGTTCATTTTCGGTCCGAGTGGATATTTTGCCCTCTTAAAAAAAGTCATCGACTGCGTTTCTATTGTTTATGATTGAAAAGGAATATATAAGTACTTTTGTCATTGATTTACTACAGCGTGTAAATATATATGTACAAAAAATCATTTGTGCAATGCAAACACAGAGGTGCGCTTTGCATTTTGCAAAACAAAGCCGTCTAAGATTTTTTCTAAATCAAGTTTGTCGGTTATGTCGCAATATTAATGTAAAATAGCAACGTTATTGAGTCGATCTTGCAACATTGAGTACGTTTTTAACCTACGAAGAACCGAAAAACTTCGTTCATTCGAACAAAATGATCCTGGTACTGTAACAAGTAGATGAACGAAATGCACAAACTCTGGAACAAACCCTCTTATCCATTTGTAATTTTCGTTAGATATCTACAGCTTCCCTGAGACCATTTGCCTGTTCATTTTGCCTTTTCGGAAATTGCAAAAACATATCTCTGTCACTGAGTAACCTTTCCTTATCAAAATCGTTCTCTTAAAATATCCCAATTTCATCGATATCTGCTGGCTGACCAACTGCAAATCTTTCCAGTAGTTTGAAAAATCGCACAAAATCATTTTCGAATTGACTTTTAAGTGATGAAACTAACTATATTCAAACCCCCCCGTCATTTCTCCGATCAAACAATGCAATAGGTATAAAGCGAGAGGACTAGTGTTTGATGAACAGAGAAGATGTTTGGATGTGAGATATCGGTCGGGTGACGGCCAGGATGTAGACCATGTTCGATGTACGTTGCTACTATGTCTGTTTCGAGTTTTGGAGTGGCTAAAACAAGATCAGAGTGGCGAAATGGTAGCGCGTATGCACGGAATGCATAAGAACGCAGGTTCGAGTCCTGTCTCTGAGCGTATCTTTTTCCAAAAATTCATCTTTTCTGTTAGTTTTTCTTTCACTTGGCTTCTCCAATATATATTTCCGCTCAGTCATTGCAAAAACTGAACTCACTTAGTGCTAGCACAATCTTCTGTTCGTCATAGATGATTCAGGCGACCCGCCGTCGGAAGCGCCAGACATTGCGGGGGGGGGAGGGGGGCGCCCTCTCAGAAATCACCTCTGTCTAGTTGCGGTCGTTTGCCCGGATTACCAAAAGCTAGGAGCTATCCCTCAGTTAGTTTTAATGACAGCAGGTCATTAAAAACAATGAGGCGTAGCCGCATTAGACCTTACGAAATTTCAGTAAATAAAAACAATTTCCATATTTCCATTAAGCAGCATGTTCATCGCGAAATTTCAATAAGTTTCATTTGCTACTTGTGATCTGACACAATTGTGCAGCACATCACCAACTTGCCAACGTTGCACTAGCAGTTATAGAAACTCAGCAAAAATTTACACATCGTCATGTAAAAACGAAGTAACTAAAACAATTGTTCAACTTATCAGAAAAAATCAATATATTCCGAAATGGCTGTTTATCTCTTGCGAAGACAAAAATAGTGAAAGTATTCTCTCCGCAAGGCAAAAAATGGTAAGCCGAATTGAAAACCTTGCAGTAAAAACAAATTTGCAGCCGAGTCCGGATAGTCTTGGTTACCTCATGAAATATTAGGTCAGTGTGTGCAGATTTCTTCATTTTTTGAATCACAATTTAAATTTTGCAAATAAGTTGTACCAGATTTATCTGCTTGAAATGAACGCAAAACTTGCCGACACGAGAATATTATCATAAAAGTTCCAGCAATACAGCATTACATATGCAATGAAAACAAAAAACAATTTGTATCCGGTTTTTATCTCGCGAAAAAAATGAGCAGACCTGACATCACTTTTTAAAGATGTTGAAAGAAAAGTTAAGTTCATCATAGTTACTCTCCTAGATATATATTACCACTTGAGCAACTTGTTTTTGCAACTAAAGCACACCTACAATGCGTATCACGAAAGTCGGGTTCACTAAGATGAATGACTAAACTGTATTGTTGTTTAAGTCAACTAGTTTAATAAAAATAGAAACAAAAATTTCTCTTTTCAATATTTACACGTTTGTATTTTCTTTTATTTAAGTGAAATAAATCATTACGTTGGGTGAACCATTTTCTTTTCAACACACTGTTATCCTCGATGCCATATTGAAAAATATTGAAGAAAAATTTATTTCAAGATTTTTCAGATTAATTCTAAAAATAATTGCCCAGTTTAGCATACTGGGCACTGATTCCCATTTCTTCAGCAATACATGGATGAGCTTGAGGGACTTGCTCTTTCTTCATTATTGCTTCATTGCACAGTGCTTTGATGTCGTCCAAAAATTCTTTCGATGAAAAGCTGCATGGTGGGTCGATACTTTTTATTTCATTAATATTTGTTTGCACGCCGTCAATTTTGTTTTCGAAAAAAGTAAACACTTTTTCAAGGTTTACTTCTGTCTTAGTGGACAGTTGCTTGTTGGCGGTTTTTATGTCAGCTAAAAAAGTTTCGCCGCGTTCATTCAAAAGTGATGAAATGCGATTTATGACTTTACTGGCCGCGTTGCATGTATTAATGTTTACATTTTTTATGTCCGTTTCTAGCTTCAGCAAAAGAGATTCCATGCTGTCGAGAGCGTCATGTGATACTTTCATGCTTTTTATTTGTGCGAATAAAGCATGGTTTGCTTCAATTTGGGCACGGACTGTTTGGTTCAATTCCTGCTGTTGATGAATAAGTTTTTTCATTTGCAGTTCTTCGGCAAATTCCTGCTGACAGTCAATACAGAGAGGTACCATGAAGGTCCTTAATAATTCTTCGTGGTTTCTCTGTGTTCCCACGCAGGCTGCATGAAATTTTCGATTGCACTTTCCGTGACACTTCCAGAGATAGCGATTGTCGTAGACAGTACAATTACTAATTCCGCACTTCTCCATGTTTACGCGACGGTATGTTAAAAAATGATTACTATTTAAAAAAGAGTGCCTACTTGCACGTTTGCGTCGAAATAAAAAAGTTTAAATATACGCGCGCGATATACTGCGACACGAGTCCCGTGAACACGTCCGTTCGGTTGGACGGAAGGACAAAGAAAAGACGTTCATTGAAAAGAATAGATTGTTATTTTCATAGAAATTGATGTGCAATCATCAAAACACGTACATTCAAAGGCGCTTGAAAATTTCAGGCCTACGAAGACATGTTTCACCATCAAAACGCAGTTCGTTGTCGATTTTCTATTTACTAAAACATGAAAGATCAATACTACAATACAGGGTCCGGCACTCCAAGTGTAACCAATTAAAAAGGCCATAAATTCAGTTTGGAAAATTACTTTTACTTAATTCAAAGTACAAAATGTGTAAAAATAATACAAAATTCAGAATCAATTCACTTTTGCTCGATATGACCACCTTTTGCCTTGACTATGGCCTTGAGACGGTCAAAAAACGAATCGCAAGCTGCCCGAATGTGACTTGCAGGTGTATTTTGGCCCCCTCGCGGACAATAACTTTTTTCAGCGCCTCGAGACTGTTGTATCTTTTAGTTCGGACTTTGCTCTCCAAAATGGCCCAAAGAGAATAATCCATTGGATTCGCATCTGGTGAATTCGAGAGCCATTGTGTGGACGTGATGAAGTTCGGAACGTTGTTTTTCGGCCATTCTTGGTTCACTCGAGCTTCGTGAGACGGTGCTGAGTCCTGCTGAAACGTCCATGGTCTGCCACCGAAATGTTTGTCTGCCCACGGCTTCGAAGCAACCTCCAGAATACTTTCCCGATAATATGTCGCATTTACCTTGACGCCAGACTCGAAGGTCTGAAGTTGGTTACACTTCGAGTGCCGGACCCTGTATATAGTATTACCATTTATTTATGTGCAGAATATTTTTAAAGTTCCATGTTTGTGTTACGAGCAGTTGTTTTGAAAATCAAATGTGAAACTTATTCATTAGAGATTGTGTTTGCTATTTTTTGTAAACATCAATTCAATTCTTGTTTACATTACGTAGTAGTTTCCATGAGTTTCAAAATTGTTTTTTCGCTGATTTAATTGCAGCATTTGCAATGGGATCGACGCATGAGTTTTTGTATCAGTTGCACAATAATTGTGAATAAATGTTCGTAACAACGGAAGAACTTAAAGATATGTTGCACAACAAAGAAAAATTGCGCTTTTTCCATAACACAACAGTTACTAGAATAGTAATATAAACTAATTTGATAAATCGCACAATCAGTAGAAAAATACAGGACTGCAACTTAACGTGCTACTTGGATGTGTACCTTAAATTGTTCTATAGTGATTTTTTGGGTAGTATTGTAAAACTTAACAGTGATAAGTTGCACAACCGATTTTAATATATTTGAAAATCTTTCTGAACTTATCTAACATAAAAAACAATTCTAAAACAATTGTAGAACCTCTTGAAATTTCAATAAGTTACATTTGCTACTTGGGTCTGTTATGCCAAATGACTGTTATGCCAAATGACCATTATGCCAAAAAACCATTATGCCAAATAACTATTTTGCCAAACGGTATTATGTCAAACGACTTTATGCCAAACGTGGTAGCCCCCTTATAATCAAATCTAATTTGTGCAAAAAGTATCCATGAGTTTTAAAAAATATCGATTCTCGTCTTATTAAATAAATTTTGTCATGATCAGCCACCCCCCCCCCCTTTAGACCCTCAAGATCCATATAAAAAAAACCTTACAATCATCTCTGAAGATTAAGAAGTAACTGTGCCAAATTTGATAGCAATCCGTAATCTAGTTCCGGAGTTATGCCATTACAAACATTAAACTCCCCTTTTGAAAGGCACTTGCTACATCCACCCCCCGCATAATCATATCTACGGTATGCAAAATGTTTCTATTGTCTTAAAAAGTATCGATTCTGGTCAAATTATATGCTTTTCGTGGGCGTGGGCTACCACGTTTGGCATAAAATCGTTTGGAATAATACCGTTTGGCATAACACCGTTTGACATAATAGTTATTTGGCATAATGGTTATTTGGCATAACACTCCTTTGGCATAACAGATGAACATGCTGCTTAATGGAAATTGTTTTTATTTACTGAAATTTTGTAAGGTCTAATGCGACTACGCCTCATCGTTTTTAATGACCTACTGTCCGACCTCGCTGCCGCTCATTCGGACCTAACTAAGGGATAGCTCCTAGCTTTGGGTAATCCGGGCAAACGCCCGCAACTAGACAGAGGTGATTTCTGCGGGGGCGCAGCATAGAAACAATTGTATAAAACAGTATAAAAATCGCGTTTCACGTTGCTCCCAAGCATTGCTTTGTCATACAGCGCTCAAAACTCCTACTGCTATGTCAATATCTCCGTTGAAAATGGATGGATTTTAACAATCTATAGCTTGTTGGATAGCTATTACCTTGTGGAGTCTAAGTATAGAAACATATTCTGTTTTCAAGGTCAAGTGTGACAGATACTGTCAAAAAACTAAAAATTTTGATATAAAACTTCGTATAACTCAAAAAGTAAACATCCGATCACAAAACCATTCAATAGCGTTCTGGGTGACGGGGAGACCTTTCATTTGCGACTAGTTTGATCAAAATCGGTCCAGCCATCTCTGAGATCTCGACCTCTTAGTTGATAACACACATACAGACACACACACACACACACGGACATTTGTTCAGTTCGTCGAGCTGAATCGATTGGTATATGACATTCGGACCTCCGGGCCTCGGAAAATTTTTCTAAAGTTTGAGCGAATTCTATACCTATTTTTTATATATATATAAAAAAAGGTAAAAATAATATTGCTATTTCACGTAATATTATCGAAATATTCGGACCGAATATAAAATTCACACATTTCGTTCGAGTTTTCCTTGCAAAACATTACTCGATCGAAAAATAAACGAAAATTTACATTAGATTAAAATATTGCGAATCCAATTATTATTATGACAAATGTCATTATGCCAAATGACCATTATGCCAAATGGCCATTATGCCAAACGGCGTTATGCCAAACGGTATTATGCCAAATGACCTTATGCCAAACGGGCCGCGCCCCTTTTCGTGACCCCCCACCCCCATCCAGTGAATGACTCCTGCTACGCTCCCTCCTCTATAAAAATACTCTTATGACCATATCTGAAGATTAAAAAAAGATCGATTCTCGTTAAATTAGATAATTTTTTTCTAGACCTCCCCATGTTCCCCTTACTACGCTCCCTCCTCCATTAAATACTCTTATGATCATCTCTAAAGAGCAAGAAGTATCTGTGCAAAGTTTGATAGCAATCCATAGAGTAGTTCCGGAGCTATGTCGTTACAAACATTACAGCTTCCTTATGAAAGGCACTTGCTACATCCACTCCCCATAAAATCATATCTGAGGTATGCAAAATTTTTCTATGGTCTTCAAAAAGTATCGTTATATGAATTTTTTCATGACCCCCTCCCCCATGTTATTGACACTTGCTGCGCTTTCTCCCCTATAAAAATACGCTTATTACCCCTATAGAAGTATCTGTGCCAAGCTTGGTGGCAATTCGTTCAATAGTTCTGGAATTATGTCGTTACAAACATACAAATTAACAGCCTTTTTTATATATGGGGCTTTCCAAGTAATATCAGCCACCCAAATTTTTTTGTTATCTTACTATTTTTTCCGGTGAATAATTCGAAAATATTGGACACGTATTTTTTTATTTCAATATGGTACGTGGACTTTTAAAATTCCGCGTTTACAAAGAAGAGCTTTTTTAAACAGCCTATACTGTAAAATCTAATAGAGATACAAAAATTCTTCCAAGACATAAAATGTGCATCTTTTCCTTAGCTTTGAAATAAGAGATTCCATAAAACAACCTTTATAGTTTATTTAATATATTCTAAAATATTAATAAATAAATATAATACATTCAAACTTGAGCCCAATTTTTTTCCTTTTTACCTATTTTTATATATATAAAAAATAGGTATAGAATTCGCTCAAACTTTCGAAAATTTTTCCGAGGCCCGGAGGGCCGAATGACATATACCAATCGATTCAGCTCGACGAACTGAGCAAATGTCTGTGTGTGTGTGTGTGTGTATGTGTGTGTGTGTGTGTCCGTATGTGTGTTGTCAACTAAGAGGTCGAGATCTCAGAGATGGCTGGACCGATTTTCATCAAACTAGTCGCAAATGAAAGGTCTCCCCGTCACCCAAAACGCTATTGAATGGTTTTGAGATCGGATGTTTACTTTTTGAGTTATACAAAGTTTTATGTCAAAATTTTCAGTTTTTTGACAGTATCTGTCACAATTGACCTTGAAAACAGAATATGTTTTCAGACTTAGATTCCGCACGGTAATAGTTATCCAACAAGCCATAGATTGTTAAAATCCGTCCATTTTTAACGGAGATATCGAAATTTTTCTGTAAGCGACTTTTCCCCCTATTCCAGCAGTAGGAGTTTTGAGCGCTGTATGACAAAGAAATGCTTGGGAGCAACGGAAAACACGATTTTTTATACTGTTACATACAATTGTTTCTAAGAACCAAAAGGATTGTGTACAGCATTCTTTTTCATGACATTTAGCCTCGGACCGATTTTGGCACGGCTCGTTTTTGGCAACATAATCGTTCGAATATGACATATATAAACCAGATGATGGCAGAATTTTTTTTAATTATTTTGTTTTAAACTACTTACAGCAATAAATGCTGGAACAACATAACATCCATATACCATTCGAATCAGTTCGTCGAGATCAGCAAATGCGTGTGTGACAAATAACTTCAATTAATTTTCTCGGAAAATTTCTTTTCTACAAATTCAGATTCATACGAAAAGTCGTATACTCCCAAACAAAGTTCCTGCATTATGTTTGGTTCCGACCTCTGGTTTCGGAACTACAGGATGATATGTGAAACGAAATCAAAATTGTGTAACTCATTTTTCTTGAAGATGGCTGAACCGATCTAAGATGCAAATGAAATCTAAGAATCATCTAAGATTCAAATGAAAAGTTTCAAAGTTCTATAAAACATCTTGCTTTTCAGTCAGATCCAACTTCCGGTTTCGGGGATTGTATAAAAATGTCTATTCCACATAATTTAATCAGGTTTATCGGGTTAGCAGATTTGGATAGTCGATAAAAAAATTAACTTTTTTCAGTTTTAGTGGTATTCAGTTGTCGATCAGAAGGCACCTAAAAATTTAATTCGTGCTATGATCTCTCAAAGATGTCTTAACTGATTTTCAAATGTTTTGAAACAAATGTAAAGTGTACAGCTACTCAGGTGAATTTATTTGACTTCGGCCATACCGCTTTTAGAATTCCGGTTCCAGTATAAAATCGTTTCTCAAAGCTCAATCGTTTTCTCAAAAAAAGCCTAATCAAATTTCAGAAACAAAAATTTTAATTAAAACAAACTTATATACAAAAATTAATTATTTTATCCAATTATGACTTCCGGTTCTCGAATTACATGATGATGAATTTTTAAAATTCAAACCGATATAGAAGATGACAATCCCGAAAAGCTTCAAAGTTGAACTCAATACTGTTGTAATTTATTCGTCATATGGCCATACGAATCGGTTTGGGTTATGCTGGTTCCTGAATACCGGCTCTGGAAGTACCTTAAATTACCGTAAACTCTAGAGTGGAACTTACATATCATGGCATGTTTAATCGATTATCACACTTCTAGATTCAAATTCGATCCGATTTGCAGTTTCGACATTACAGAGTAATGAGTGATTAAAATCTCAAATTGTCGCTTAAAACGAGGGTCATTAAAATAATGTCATGAAAACTTAAACACCGAAGAATATTCATGCAAAAAACACATGCGGATTGATAAAAATAGGTATCATCTCACTGCTAGGTGGATTAAACACGTTTTTTAGTTAAAAAAGAAGTCTTAGGGGTTTAACTAAATCTTGGCAAAGTTTCAGTTCCACGTACCATATTGAAATAAAAAAAATACGTGTCGAATATTTTCAAATTCTTTACCAAAAAATAATAGTTGGATGAAAAAAATGTTTTTTGGTGGCTGATTTTGCGTGGAATATAGATTAAATCCGTATTCTGTACGAAATCTGTATGTGCGAATATAAATCTGCACATTACAGATAATTCTGAGTAAATGGCAACCCTGTTGATAAATAAAAACTATGCTCAATCTGGAATCCGGACTGGATGCTTTTGAAAGGGAACGAATGTGTTAGTGGCGCCATCATAACTACTGTGCCAACTTCCGGTATGTTCGAAATGACCGTTAAAATGATTCAAAAACTTAATTTTAGTATCATGTCTGATTTTCTGTGCTATGAACTATGAGCCAAGTAAAAATCATTGACTGTATCGTTTAGTTTTATGAATCTTTGTATCAGTTCAAAGTTCAAGTTGAAAAGAAACATCTAAAAATCCAACTACCCTAGGTTCATAAAGCTACAGCATTGTTCTTCAAATGAGACTTTGTTCAAATTTTCAAGTGCTACGTTTCATTGAACCGGTTGTTTGTTTTTTGTTCTTGAAGGTTTTTCCCGGACCCGGAAAAGTTCGATCCCGATCGCTTTCTGCCGGAAAATATGGAAACACGTCATCCGTTTGCGTACATCCCGTTCAGCGCCGGACCACGGAACTGCATTGGGCAAAAGTTTGCCTTGCTTGAGGAAAAAAGTGTCATCTCATCGGTGCTGCGAAAGTTCAGAATACGTGCTGCAAATACACGTGAGGAGCAACAAATCAACCATGAACTTATCACTCGACCCAAGGATGGAATCAGCTTGTTTTTGGAAAAGCGGAACTAGGGATCACTCACGATCGTTATTATATGGAACATTACGGTCAGGCGATTGTTGTGTACTCTGTAGATAATTACAAAAGCTGCTTAAAAAGATGATTGAACACTATAAAACTTGTATAACATAAATCAGAGCTGCTGGTGACGTTTTTACAGACAACATACGATATACGTTGCACTTTCAGCCTGAATTGTACCCTAGAGAGAAAATTCCGAACAAAGTACTACACAGATATCAAAATATCAACCATACTGATGTACATAAGTGCAGCTAGTGTGTGAACGCATAAACTACAATAAAGTCCATTAGTCTAAACATAATACACGATGTTTCTAGTCAAGCCAATGGCAATGATTTGAAAAACAAGATTGAACTCTCCCCAGATAGTATTGTTATCACTGTTTATTGTACGCCATCATGCTGATGTTATGTGGTTGTTCCATACAGCATAACGCTTAAATTCAAACGAAGTAGTATAAATCTCACCCGAAAGTTTCCCCTTCACGTTCACACTTCCTTCCATAGACGACGGAATCGGCGTTCTTGCATATGCAATACCGACGATTTTCACTTTAGCATACGAGCCGCCACAGCTGGCATCGCTAAACAGACACACATACAGACAAACGCACACACACACGTACACATCCGATGTTATGAGACGCATTGCACTAGTGCCAAACAAAAGCGCCATTGAGGCAGCATTTGTGCAAGACAGTGCATTCCATCGCCGAAAAGGATTCTACACAGATTGCTCCGCTAATGGCGGTTCAACAGCGTCATGTAACTGCAATTCAAATCACCGCCGATCCGTAGTAGGTGTGCAAAGAGATCGGTGCTGGCAGCGAACGCGATATCAGCGTGTATGTCTAACGGACAAGAATAGGTTTAGAGCAGCCAACATTAGCATCTCAATTCAATGAATAAAATTGGATCCTGAATTGAACTGTTCAAATAACGAACTTTCAAACTACAAATAGCCTGAACGTCTGTAATTAACTAATGTTACATTTGCGAAAAATTTTACCAAAGAAAAATATTAAAAACAATGACTTCGAGTTTTCGCGTCACTATAACATAAGCATTGCACAATTGTCGAACTATTTTTGCTACGGTATTGCTTCTTTGAGCCGAAGAAAAAATATTGTATTCGATTTTATTACAATTCGTTGATTTAAAGTCGAGTTATCGGCTGAATAATATGAAGACTCTTGGTACAATAGCTCTACGAATAACTATGTCAATACGAGCAACATTCAATAAAATGTGTATTTGAATAACAGGTTTATTCAATCCAAATCCGCTCTTCAATCTATGGAAATGGCATAAGCTGAAGTGCATCGTTAATGGAGCATTGAATGCATATGTTTGAGACAATCAATAATATAAAGACTGTTCCAGAAAGTATGGACGCAACCAAAAACCGCTGCCATTTCGCAGTGGTTCAGAATCTGTCAATTTTTATGGCTGCGTCATGTTGTTTACACTCTTCTCTAACCACTTGTGCAGTTGTTTATTCGTCCTGCTAACCCTCAGTTGGATAAACGTATACTGAAGGCGTTCGAGCAAAAGAAGGCGGTTTCAGTTCGGGATGTGGCCAAAAAAATGGGCACTTCGAAGTCAAATGTTCTTCGTGCTAAAGAACGGTTGAATCTTCGAACCTATAAAAAGCAGAAACAACCAAAACGTAGTCCGAAACAAGAAGCATCGATCAAGCCGAGGGTTCGAAAGCTGTACAATACGATTCTTGCTGGAAATTTGAACTGCATAATCATGGACGACGAAACCTACGTGAAATTAGATTACAAATCCTTGCCAGGGCCACAATATTATACGGTGCGAGAAGGGCAAGTGTTAAATCAGTCCGAGACATCGATTGAAATCAAAAAATTTGGTAAGAAAGCTATGGTCTGGCAAGCAATTTGTAGTTGTGATAAAATTTCGAAACCCTTCATCACCACTGCTTCAATGAACAGCGAAATATACATAAAGGAATGTTTACAAAAACGACTTCTACCCATGATTCGAAGCCACAAGGATCCTGTTGTCTTCTGGCCAGATCTTGCTTCTTGCCACTACTCGAAATCAACGGTAGAATGGTATACTACCAAAAATGTCACTTTCGTCCCAAAAGACATGAATCCACCAAATTGCCCACAACTTTGACCAATTGAGGAATTTTGGGCATTAACGAAGGGACAGGAAACATGTCTCGGCAGCCGAAACCATTCAACAGCTCGAAAAAGTTTGGAAAAAAGTGTCAAAACTTGTCGGCAAGAAGTCTGTACGGAATTTAATGAGGAACGTTCGCAAGAAGGTGTGCCAGCTAGTCTACAATGGCTAAGTAGCAAATGTTGAGAATAAAAATATGTTGTTGTACTCTAATATTATCAGTATTAGAGTATTAAAATTTGAATATCTAACACATGTGAATTATTTACAGCGAAATCAAAGTGCGTCCATACTTTCTGGGACAGTCTTTATGCTAGTAGGGCAGAATAGACAGTATGTCCCAAAGTAAACGGGACTTTTCCAAAATATCACATCACTCAGCAAGTCGTGTGACTGACAAAGAGATTGTGTACCAACTTTCAAAAGACTGTGTGTAATTTCATGACATTTCGATTATTAAAAAAAAAGTGACTGCCATTTAAGTGAAGCTACTTTTGTTATTTTCAAAACAATGGATTCAAATCACTTTCGTATTTTAATTTATCATTACTTCTTGATGCAAAAAAAATACTGTACAGCAATGGTCGTACAGACACCGATGATGGTGAACGTTCTGGTTCTCCAATTCAGGTGGTTACTCAAGAAAATATCAAAAAAGTCAACAAATTGGTAATTTAGGTGGTTACTCAAGAAAATATCAAAAAAGTCAACAAATTGGTTATATCTAATCGTGCCTTAATATTCCGCTAGTCGGTAAAGATATCAGAAGACAGTGGGCCGTTTCGAAGAAGGTGGGCATCTGACGTGTAGTGATTGGACATAAGTCTGGACACCACACGAATGAAGTCCCTACTTACATCCAGCCCCCTGAACCATACTTTTATCGATATTTTTGGGATAATTGAGTGCATCCGCCGACCCAGATCATATTTGTCCCAAGAAGCTTGCCAGCTGGTAAGTGTTCTTTGGCAAGTCGCGCTATAGAATTCGTTGAAAGCAATCGGTCGCTCATAAATTTCACCCTCAATAGCACCACGTTTGGCTAAAATATCGGCTCTTTCATTGCCTGGAATGGAGCAATAAGCCGGGACCCAAACTCTCGTGATTTGATAATTACTATTCAAGGTGTCGTTCAGGCACTGTTTCTCTCTATGAAATTCTCAATGATATCAATGACGATGCTGACAATATATCATACACCACAACTGAACCAAGGAGACGTTGTCGTGTAATTTACGACAGGGATTGAAGATCTGAAGACAGATTAATCAATACACCCGTGCACTGTTGAATGAATGATTTCTGTTAACTTTCAAATTTCAAATTAGCTCTAAAAATCTTATTCTTACAGACAACTGTCATCAGAAACAGTGTTAATTGCAAAAACCACGGAAATAAAAACCGTGTTAATTCCGGAATCCGTGTAAAAACAGCCGTGTATAAAATATACCGTGCGAAAAAAACGTGTTAAAAGATACCTTAGTGTAGTGTGTTCATCATAAACATTCGATGTATGAAAGCCTGGAACTTGGCCTTCGCGACAAAATTCAATCCGTATTGATTTTAAGCGAAATTTAAATCTCGCTAGAATAACGGATGCTTCTACACGTAAATGATATATGTGGAATACAATTCAACAAGGCTTCTAACTCATTGTATATCATATTCAGACGTGAACGAGATGCAATTGCATTATGTTCGGTGAAGTGGTGGGGTATAAACAGAGGTGCATAGGGTGGAGAATGATAACTTTCATTACAAATTCCCTGTGTACGCGGTAGACGGTGCCAAAGAAGATTTTTTCCGGTATCCGGAATTGAATCTATGTGACGGATTTCTCTCCGGTATTCGAAATTGTGTACGAGTATTACGTATGCGACAACATAAGGTGATTTCATCATACGCGATTGATGGTTAGGGAGGGAGACATCCTTGTAAATCGCTTGTTAGCCTACGAGAAACAGTTTATCACCGCCATCCTTTCTGTTAATCATTTCATAAATTGGTCATGATATAAAGAAAAATTTCGATGTCGATTTTTCGATCAGTAGGTATGAAAGGTTTTTATAGCTTAAATTCTTCTATGTTCGAGACACAATAGCGATCGATATTACTATTCGGTCGCATATGATACCTGGCACTACATTCGCCCTCCGACGGTTAATCCATTGATTTCCGATGTGAACATAAATGTTCCTCTGGACATTTTAAAGCAAGCCATCTCTTGAAATCGTTGTTTTTCATTCTGTGTCTCATTTTTCTTCATGCGGGGGTCAGTAATTTTACCTAGAATCGTCTCTCAAAAGTGACGAAATGTTGCATGCTGCGGTTCTCTCTGCTGTCATTTGTTTCTCACATGAAATATGCGATGTGCACCAAAGTGAACATCTCATAAACCATAAACCTCTAAATTGCGGTCGAGGGACGCATGCACAAGCGCGGTACCCTGGATATGCCACTGGGTACAGATAGAGGATGACAATTCCCATCTAGCGAGTGCTTCAACTCCCATGAGGCAATAAATTTCCACTTCACTACACTGATAGCAGTCTTGTGATAGTTCTTTCCCCCTTTCCCGAAGCATCCCCAGTGCATCCGCTACAAACTACCAAAAATCGAATCGGAGAGTCGGTACGCCGCACCATGTTCAGTCGAGTGACTTGTCGAATGGTAATAGCAACCAACAAACGGGGAGACGGTCCGCGTCGAAACCATGTCACATTATCATGATAATGTCGTGTGAAAGTTTCGTTCGTCCTGCTTGCAAATTTTCCCGCTGGTGGGAAATTCTATGCTCCCGGATGTGGTACACAGTTTCAGTTTTATGCTGCTGTTGCTGCTGGGATGGTGCGGCTGTCAGGGAAGACCGTTCTTCTGGAAAGAGTGGTGAAAATCTTCGCGAGCAAATAAGAAACAATTCTTCCATCGTTCGGAGTGCACGACGGAAAGGAGAAACCATTGTTATCTTGCTTGCCGTTGCACGGTAAAGTTGACAGCTGGGATTTGGTTCAACGGATAGTTGGTTGGTTGGTTCGTTGGGTGAGGTACGCTGCTGGTTGCCGTTTCTCACTGTCGAAACTTTCCGAAATATACAAATAAAAGCGGTTATGATGGTTCCGCCTTCTCGGTGTGTATTTGTTTATGACGAACGGAATAAAAACTGCCAACAAGTTTTCTCCGTACACTTTACAATTGGTTCTACTTTATAATGTGGCTGCACTGTCGGAGAAATTTGTTTCAGAGGTGGTGGCCCCTGAATAATTTATTTCGGTAATAAAAGGGCACCCAATAAAAACCGCTTGGTTCATTCGACACAGTAATAACAAGTTGATCCAATCATGGCACCGAAGTTCGAACGAAGAAACTATGGAAAGCGAGTTCTCTAAATTGTACCAATCAGTGCACATTTTGCATAAAAACGATTGTTTGTGTTTTGTGGTCACGATTATTTTAGAAGTTACTGAACAGTGAAAAATTTCCGACAGCAGTGAGTACTTCATCCCTCGACATCGTCAGTTGCTTAATATCACAACTTGAGTCATTTATTTTTGACTAAGAGTTTGGTTTAATTTACCGATTTCAATCATTTTAGACACGTTAGCCACTATTAGATGATCGAAGATCACAGTCCAAGTAACAATTTTAATTCCCTTATAGTTCTGACTATAATTTACAAAAGTCTTGCAATTGATTCTGCAATTATTACCAGTTTTGTGACAACTAGAATTAATACCTCTTTTGGCAAGTAATACCTTTCACCCGGACTAACAATTGAACTAAAAAAAATGCAACTTGTACTAGAATAGTACCATGCACACACCCTTAATACTGATTTCATACATTCTTCTTAAAACTTTGTTGTTAGTTCAATTCTTTCATAAATATAATTTTGTGTGTATAAGTGTTTATAGGATGACAGTTTCACTCACTGCTAATATTAGGGTTAAGTACATTTATGGCACATTCCTAGTGGGCTATTTTGTTAAGGCGGCGCTTTTTTTCCTAAGTTGAATCAATAAATCTTCCATAAGGAAAAATAAACCAATCAGTTCATTCCGCTTAAAATTGCAATTCAAGAAAAGCGAAAATCTTAGTCTAAAACTCTTCCGTTTTCCTTAAAACTGCTCGAGAAAAATTATTCCAGTTTCAGATTACTTCCACTAACACATTTATTAAAGCAACAAACACATTCCTATATGGATTTCCTCTTGCAGAAATTTTTGCGATTTAAAGATTTAAGTACCTTCTATTAGTAAACCAGCAAAATGGGAACCTTTAATTTAACACGCGAAAGGCAATGTATATGGAATGTTGTCGTAGCACTATTTATTTTCCCGAAAAACTACTTTTGTAACATAAAAAATTTAGTTTTGTTAATTTAGCGCAATCTAATAGAAATGCATTGAAGCAGTGTTGCTAACTTTTTTTAGGAAACTAAAATCTATATTCATGAAATGTAAGCAATTTTCCATCAAACGTTGGTGAAAATTGATCAAAACTGATATTTCATCCTAAAAGTTAGGCTTAACATTCATTTGAGAATAAATTATTATTAAAGAAGATTGTTTGAAACTCAATCGTGCAAGCCACTTTGATAAAATGTACGTAATACACAAATTACCAATACAAGTGAACTTGGTTTACTCTGGATCCTTTTTTTTTTTATTTTTATTTAATAACATATTTTAAGGCACATTGCGTTAAGCTATAAGATGCCGAGGGCATATGTTTAAACTACTTAAACTAGATTTTTTTATTTTTATTTTCACACCATATGAGCTTTGGGAGATCTAGTCTTCAGCGGGTGGTCGGCAGTGGCTAGCTGGATCTTGTACGCTGGAGTAAACTGCCACGACGTTGGTACGCATCACTGTTGGTCGCATCTTTTCGTTCGTGTGGGTCCGCGGAAAACACCCCCGACTACGGGGAGCCGGCTGATGGCCCGCATAATCATCGACTTGAGCGGCTCTCCGTGGTGGTGAATTTTGTGGAAGAGAAGGAAAGAAACAGAGAGAAGTTTATGTTGTTGAAAAAGGTGGTAAGGGAGCGAAACTACTTAGGTCAGCGATAAGATCTAATTAGTTGACATCGAGATGGTGAAAAGACGGGGACGGGGGAGCAAAAATTAGTGACAGCAGAAAGATCTTGTTAGTTTTTCGATGAAGATGGTGGACAGACGACAGTTGGGGAGGTTCGAGCGGATGTTAGGGTCGAGGTAGAAGGAGGATGTTGTGGAACCCTTCAGCAGATCAGACTTGTAAGTTAATATTCTTTATGAACTCATATAAGAGCAGCATATAGGGAAGGTCTCGATGGGCCAACACGTCTCGTATTGGGACCATGGGTGATATACCTCGGGCCCGAAGGGAGTCAATTAGCTGTGATCTGGCGCCACAATACTCGGTACATACCCAGACAACATGTTCAATGTCGTGATAACCCTTACCGCAAGTGCAGAGACCGCTCTCCACGAGGCCGATACGCCGGAGGTGCGTATCCAAGGTGTTATGATTAGACATGAGCCGGGACATCACACGAATGAAATCCCGACCCACATTCATCCCTCTGAACCAAGGTTTCGTCGATACCTTTGGGATAATGGAGTGTAACCATCGTCCCAGTTCCCCATTACTCCATGAAGTTTGCCAACTTTCGAGCGTCCTTTGACGAGATACACTGAAAAATTCGTTGAAGCAAATTGGTCTTTCATAAATTTCACCTTCTAATGCGCCCACCTTAGCCAACGCGTCTGCCTCTTCATTGCCTGGAACGGAACAATGTGATGGGACCCAGACTAAGGATATTAAATAAGACCGACCAGATAAAGTTCTCAAGTGTTCCCGTATTTTCCCCAGGAAATATGGGGGATACTTTCCTGGCTTCATTGCCCGGATAGCTTCTATTGAGCTTAGACTGTCCGTGACAATGAAGTAATGGTCTTTGGGCAAGGTTTCAATGATCTCGAGGGTGTACTGAATAGCAGCTAATTCTGCGACGTAAACTGAAGCCGGATCACTGAGTTTGTAAGAAGCGGTGATGTTTTGATTGAAGATGCCGAAGCCTGTGGACCTGTTGATGTTTGATCCGTCAGTGTAAAACACCTTTTCACAGTTGACTGTTCTAAATTTATTATAAAAAATATTTGGGGCCACTTGAGGGCGCACGTGATCCGGAATTCCACGAATTTCTTCTCTCATGAATGTGTCGAAAAACACAGTAGAATCAGAAGTATCCAAGAAATGAGCACGGTTGGAAACAAACGAAGAAGGATTAATATTCTGAGCCATGTAATCAAAATACAAGGACATAAAACGGGTCTGAGAATTGAGTTCGACAAGCCTTTCGAAGTTTTCAATCACCATCGGATTCATGATATCGCATCGGATAAGCAATCGATATGAGAGATCCCAGAATCGGTTTTTCAACGGTAAGACGCCCGCGAGCACTTCGAGACTCATCGTGTGAGTCGACTGCATGCAACCTAAGGCAATACGCAAACAACGATACTGTATTCTTTCCAGCTTAATGAAATGCGTATTCGCGGCGGAGCGAAAGCAGAAACACCCATATTCCATTACGGACAATATCGTTGTTTGGTACAGCCTAATCAGGTCTCCTGGGTGGGCACCCCACCAAGTTCCGGTTATTGTACGAAGAAAATTGATTCTCTGCTGGCATTTTTGTTTCAGATACCTAATGTGACATCCCCAGGTGCCTTTGGAGTCGAACCAGACCCCGAGATATTTAAATGTGAAGACCTGAGCTATGTTTTCACCCCCTAGTTGAAGCTGTAGTTGTGCTGGTTCTCGCTTCCTTGAAAATTCAACCAGCTCAGTTTTCTCCGTAGAGAACTCGATACCCATTTGAAGAGCCCATGTTGACAAGTTATCGAGGGTATCTTGTAATGGTCCTTGGAGATCGGCAGCTTTGGGTCCTATAATAGACACAACGCTGTCGTCGGCAAGTTGTCTTAGCGTGCAAGATGTATTGATACATTCATCAATGTTGTTTACGTAAAAATTGTATAAAAGGGGGCTTAAGCATGAGCCCTGAGGAAGACCCATGTAACTGAATCGTATTGTCGACAAATCACCATGCACGAAATACATGTATTTCGCGGACAATAGATTATACAAAAAGTTATTCAAAATTGGTGAAAGACCATGCTGATACAACTTCTCAGATAGGATGTTTATTGAAACTGAGTCAAAAGCCCCCTTGATGTCTAAGAAAACTGATGCCATTTGTTCTTTACGAGCAAATGTCATTTGAATTTCTGTTGAGAGCAACGCAAGACAATCGTTCGTTCCTTTGCCCCTGCGGAAACCAAATTGTGTATCTGAAAGTAAGCCATTAGTCTCGACCCAATTGTCTAGACGAAACAGAATCATTTTTTCGAACAATTTCCGGATACAAGAAAGCATAGCAATCGGCCGATACGAATTGTGATCGGAGGCTGGTTTTCCTGGTTTTTGAATGGCGATAACTCTTACTTGTCTCCAGTCATGTGGGACAATATTATCCTCAAGAAGCCTGTTGAATAAATTCAATAAGCGTCTTTTAGCAGAGTCAGGCAAATTTTTCAACAAGTTGAATTTGATTTTGTCTAACCCCGGAGCTTCATTGTTACACGACAAGAGCGCAAGTGAGAACTCTACCATCGAAAAAGGTGTTTCGTTTCTGTTTGATGAGGCGACGCGCATGATCGTCTGTTCCGGAACAGAGTCAGGACATACTTTTTTAGCGAAATCGAATATCCAGCGGTTAGAATATTCCTCGCTTTCGTTCATGGTGTTTTTGTTGCGCATTCGTCGGGCTGTGTTCCAAAGAGTGCTCATCGATGTTTCTTTTGTTAATCCGTCAACAAACCGTCGCCAGTAACCTAGTTTTTTTGCTTTAACTAAGTTCTTCATTTGCTTTTCTAGCGCCGCGTAATTGCGATAATTATCAGGTGTTCCATATTTTCTGAACTTTTTGAATGCTAAAGATCTTTCCGCGTTCAATGATGAGCACTCTTTGTCCCACCACGGATTGGGAGAACGGATGTTAGTTTTCGCACCGGGTACACGTTTCGTCTGAGCTTGAATCGCGGAGTCGAGAATCAAGCCAGCCAAAAATTTGTACTCTTCCTCCGGAGGAAGTTCTTGTGTTGTTTTGAGTTTCTCAGACATCGAATTAGCGTATTCTTTCCAATCAATATTTCGTGTGAGGTCATACGAAACATTGATTGTCTCCGATGGTCGTAATCCGCAGGTGATTGAAATTACGATAGGTAGATGATCGCTACCGTGGGGATCAGGGATCACCTTCCACTTGCAATCCAGCCGTAGTGATGTCGAGCAAAGGGATAAATCCAGCGCACTTGGTCTTGCTGGTGGTGCAGGAATCCGTGTCATTTCTCCCGTATTAAGAATTGCCATATTGAAGTTATCGCAAAGATCATAGATCACGGTTGATCTATTGTCATCATGAAGACAACCCCAACCCATACCATGTGAGTTGAAGTCACCTAAAACTAACGTTGGTGTGGGAAGGAGCTCAATGATATCGCTTAGCCGCCGATGCCCAATCGAGGCCCTTGGAGGAATGTAGATGGAAGCAATGCAAAGGTCTTTGCCTTCAATTCTGACCTGACATGCGACAACTTCAATACCTGGTATCGATGGGAGGTTAATTCGGAAGAAGGAATAGCACTTTTTGATCCACAAAAGTACTCCTCCGTAGGGATCATCTCGATCCAGGCGAATTATGTTAAAATCGTGGAAGTTGAGGGTTACATTTGAGCTCAGCCAGGTTTCACACAAAGCAAATGCGTCGCATTTCAAACTATTTAAGAGAACTTTGAAGGAATCAATTTTCGGGAGGATACTTCTGCTATTCCACTGTAGTACAGTGATTGCATCCTTAACCTCGTTCGATGTATTAGCCATCAAAGGATACAATCTCTGAAAGGAGGGGCCATTTTGCAGTCAACTGCTTCAAAAATGTTTTAATTGTTGGCATAAATGTCATCAACAGACTTTTGAGAGGATCAGTGACGTTGAAGGTTCTAAGAATCCAGTCCACAATGTTAGAGAATTTCAGTATTCCAGCACTTGATTGATTCTCAGTTTGAATTTTAGGGGTACTCGGGGTATTTGGTGTATTGGGAAGTGCAGGAAACTCTTGGTCTGATGCTAAGTTCGCTAGACCAGGAGCCTTTTGCTTCGGTTTTTGGGAAGCACTTCGACTATTTGTAATTTTTTTGGTCCCCGCAATGGATATCCTTGGGCCTTTACAAGGCAGTTTAGGAGATGAGATCGTCCTTCTTTTCCTAGAACCGCTAGGCATAGTAAAGGATGATCCCTCTTGAGGGTCATCGGAATCATTCTCGTCGGTAGGCAAACAATCAAAGAGATTCATCGATTCGACAGGTGGCATGGTGTTCTTCAGCATTTCTGCGAAAGTTCGTTTGGAACGTTCTTTCAGAGATTGCTTCAACTTTTCTCCGCGCAGTTTGTACGCGGGACATGAATTCAATTCATGTGGGTTTTCCCCACAGTAAAGACACTTTGAAGCTTTTTTGCCACATGATTCGTCTGCATGTTCCCCTCCACATTTAATGCATCTTTGCTTATTGCCGCAGTAGGTGGCTGTGTGACCCAGCTGCTTGCAATTGGTACAATTCATTACCCGCGGGACAAATAAGCGTACAGGTAAGCGAACCTTGCCCAGGAGGACGTAATTGGGAAGAGCAGATCCAGCGAAAGTTACCCGAAATGAGTCTGATGAAGAATAAGTTTTTGTCTTATCTTCTGCAATTTTTACTGAACTCAATTGCTTGCAGTCCAGTATTTTAACATTCTGAAGAGCAGGATCTCTGAAACAGCCAACCCCACTCTTCAGAAGGTATTCGCAGGTCAAACTCGCCTCACTAACCACGCCGTCAATCTCCACTTCCCGAGCTGGTATGTAAACGCGGTAATTCCTCGTAAAGGCATCATGGCGAACGATCTGATTTGCCTGCTCGAGGGTTTTCACGACAACTTTCAACTTTTTCGCTCGAACTTTTGCTATCTGGATAACGTCCGAGTAGTACTTAGCCAGCTCACTTGATATTTGCATCAAATTGAGTGATTGTTCTTTTTTGGACCGGAAGTATACCACATAGGGCCCCGTAGAACCGGTTGGCCACACGCGTGTGCGAGAGGGGTTATCAGGGGAAGATAAATTTTCCAGGAGTTCTATGCCATCCATTTTTATGGAGAGATTATCATTTGAGGGAGGACGCCCTCCGCCCTCGTTCATAGTAAAGTAAACACACGCTTTATTGAGATATGTTGAGATAAACGGGTAGAATGATAAAAACAAAACACTAGGATTATACTTAGCTAGACACCACTAATCCAGTTCAAGGTCAGCAAGATGATTGTCTCTGCTGCTAGTGTGCGGAACCTTCGCACGGGAACAATCACTAGCACCGCAAACAAAGAGCAAACCCTCTTGGATACACAATAGAATAACGGCAGTTTTTGATGATAGGCACCGTCTGATCACTATTATACTAGTCTGGTAAACTATCGAATGTGTGAGAAAAAAACCTTTAGCAAGAAAAAACACACACGGCACTGCTTAAGAGCACGAAATAACGTCCGATCGATCGGAGAGATGCGGTACGAATGGTGGACTCTGGATCCTTAACTACTTTTTAGGTTAAGTGTAATTTACATTTGGGAAAAACTCATGGCCGCCATTTTGATGGTCTATTTCGTAGCTTTTATTAACATCGAGAACATCATCAAATCAATCAATCATCATTTGAAATACAAAAACCAGAAAATATAGTAGACTTTTATGTTATTTTTCAAGACGTATGCACAAGTTTTGACGCAACGAAGTCAAACCAAAAAGACTATGAATCTTGGAGACTTTAGCAAATACCGCATTTATTTCATGGCGATTAGTTATAATTCTTATTTTTATCATTAAGGGCTGAGGCCAGTAGGTCACGTAAAACCACGTGGCTCTAGACATTGTCAGGATAGATTTTTAATCAATGATTTTGAAGGCGAGATATTCAATGAACAAGTTGAAATACGGCGTTTTCAGCTATGCAATTCTTCCTTCAGAAAAAGAATTTCCCGACCGCTAAAGTCAATGGAATTCTGAATCAATCGTTCTGAAATTTTCATTGAATAATCTAAACTAATTTTCTAAGAGATTGTCAGTTGGTCAGTCAGATTTGAAGCGTGAAAATAGCCCTCTAAAACGCCCTAAAACACACTGGCCTCAGCCTTTAAGTTTAGATTATTCTGTGAAAATTTCAGCATGATTCATTGTCTTTAGCGGTCGGGAAAGACTTTTTCTGAAGGAAAAATTGCATAGCTGAAAACGACAACTTTCTATCCTGACAATGTCTAGATAATTTAATTTAGATGCGATTAGTGAATAAAAACATATATGTTGTCGCGATAAAAATGAAGGGAAAGTTATTTTTATGAAGATAAGTCGATTTATATGGCGGCGCCCTGGTAATGTAACGAAACACGAGAGAGAAATAAAATCAGCTCAAAAAGGTTGCCAAACAAGCGGTAGCTTCATTGGATTATATGTTTATTATTCTATCGTTTATTTATACCCGGTTTTAGCCTAGTTACGGTCGTTCATCAGGTAGGTGGATTTTATGTGATGTAGTCAAACTTGTAACCGAAAATATCAAAACTTTCTTGGCCACCCGGCCACATCGAGAGTCATTGTTCACATTTGCGAGAGAGCATGGAGAGAAATGTAATACGCACAGCGAGCCATGTGATTTTACCCGACCTACTGGCCTCAGCCCTTAACGATAAAAATCAAAGCGTGTGAAGTTCCTACATTCAGAAAATGCCTCAAACTCGTAATTTAAATCTAAGATATTCTTACTGTTTGCATTCAAAACCGACATGACACCCACATGTTCAAGAAAAATATTATCAAAATGGTAGTTTATTCATTGGGGAACTCATTCCATCCGAATAAATTTAGTGTTGGTCGTAAAGCTGGCTTCAAAATTTTCTTGAATCATTTGGAAATAGATTTAAAGCAGGTTTATGCTGATTATTCACTTCGTTTTATAAACCTTATGAAGAATGGTCCACTTGGCAGGAACATGCTCTTCTAGTGGTTTTTAGTAAGCTTGCGTGGAGTTTAAAGTTTTGATAAAAGATTTATGATGTAGCATTGAAGACAGCTACAAGTCTTTATGAATATTAAAAACTTGGGAGTGTTCGAAAATCAAAATGCCAACACGCTGAGTCTGATTCCGAAAATATAATCGTGTGATTGGCGTAGCAAATTGGCCAATAATCAAGTTCAAATGTATCATTGCTGTTATTTTCAGTTTCTGGAATGATGCCGAATATGTGACGGAAGCAACAACGCACGCTTTTGTGAACTATTAAAATAAATAGAAAAAAACGTATTCTCTTCTCTTCTCTTCTCTTCTCTTCTCTTCTCTTCTCTTCTCTTCTCTTCTCTTCTCTTCTCTTCTCTTCTCTTCTCTTCTCTTCTCTTCTCTTCTCTTCTCTTCTCTTCTCTTCTCTTCTCTTCTCTTCTCTTCTCTTCTCTTCTCTTCTCTTCTCTTCTCTTCTCTTCTCTTCTCTTCTCTTCTCTTCTCTTCTCTTCTCTTCTCTTCTCTTCTCTTCTCTTCTCTTCTCTTCTCTTCTCTTCTCTTCTCTTCTCTTCTCTTCTCTTCTCTTCTCTTCTCTTCTCATCTATAATTGAGCCAAATGTTATCAAAATTAGTTGTTTGACTTTTTGCCATGAAAATGGATCATATATTGCTGGTTTAAGAGAAAAGCTGGCAAAATATTTGAAACATTTTGATGTTTCTTTTAGACCGATAAACAAATTAAAAGAAGGATTTTTTACTAAAACAAAAGACAGATATTTTGAATCCAACGATAAACAAAAGAAGTAAGTGTATGGGGAAGTCGACCGAAGATTGTAGAATAACAAATAAGTTTCATCTTTTGACGATGTAATAATTAAAATATATAAATTTTACTGTCTGCTGAAGATGAGTGAAAGTCAGAAGTAGCTCGAAACGTCCGGACAAACTGGCATTAGTGGTTTTTATTTATTCTTCGCCGAAAAACGTCGATAACCTACAATGTATACTCGATAGCGGCGATTAACTATTGTCAATACAAATTATTGATTTGTATGCAATAACTTGCAAGATTGTATGCAATAATAGTTATCATAACATAAATTTCGAATGGGACAAAGCTCAGTTGAAACAGCTGTTGAAATGTTCATAAAACATAGAAACAGCCAAAACAACAAATACGACGACAGTTTTTTTATGTCTTAAAAGAAGAAAAACAACTGCTTGATCCTGTATGTATACCACATGAGGTAGCAAAACAACGGTTTGTTATTACATTACGAGTTCAAGATTTAACCAGATTACCCACTATATGAAGAAGCAAAAATATTGGGAATCAGTTGCAATTAAAACCCTCGTAATAGAAACCTGTTCCAATAGGTGAACCCTTTTGTCGGTGTATTGTTAACAGTAGGAAACTGGCATTTCCACTCTACCTATCATATGCGTTCATACAGGGTGATCCATTTAAAGTAGAGGCAACCCAATAACTTTTGACAGAATTGTCAGATCAACTAATGACATTTCAAGACAATTTTACCACCCAATTTTTGCACACCCAAAGAACGCGCTGAAATTGTTCAGTTTTACTTTCAAAATAATTTCTCAATTGTGAAAACCAAACGCGCGTTAATTGAGGAACAACCACTATACGACCGAAGAATTACAGTTTGGTGTGATGTTTGTGCGGATATGGCGATAGGTTTAAATTTTTTTCAAGATGGATGGAGCAACGAAAACTGTTATGGGGCGGATAGGGTCTAACACTTTTGATAAATCATTTATTATTTTCTTTATATTTTCCTTTAGTAAAACATTTCAAGAATTTTCTGTGAAATTTTCAAGCCTATTGGAACGAAACTCTGGAAGTTATGACCCTTTATCTATGGCTATCTCATTCTACGACGAAGCAAGAGCTGGACGCACATGCCCAAGATTTCTACTTCTATTGACTTCAAAACATGACAAAACATTCTTGAAATGTTTCATTATAATAAATTATAAAAGAAAAAATATGATTTCAAGAACATGTTAGACCTTACAAGCTCCCTGGAGTAATTAATTGTTTCCATTGATTCTATAGATAAACAACTTTAAACGCGTTTTTCTCGAAAGCAGGTTTTGAAAGTCCGTGTCCATTGTCATTCAAAAACTACTGCACCTATTTTTTCCAAATTTTACACACACTTTTTACATAAAAAAAATCAGACCCAAACGTTTTACTTTTTGCTGTTTGTTACTTTGGAGAGGTTTAACAGCTACAAAATGGCGGATTTTTTCGAGAAAAATTAAAATCATTTGGCTGAAACTTGGCTTCAGTGTTGACTACATGTATAGATAAAGTGCATTACGACAAAGTATATTGAATAGGTGAAATAATATTGATCGAGTTTTCGTGCAAAGCTGAACAGGCAATAAAAAACTATGAATCAAAATTAAGGGTACATCAAATAAGTTTAATGTATGAAATTTTACCCCAAAGCAAAGCTTTAATGATTAATGAAGAAATGTTTGCTTTCGCCATCTGCATCCACTCATTCATCACTCTACGCTCGACACTCATTACCTGTCACTAGTCACTCATTACTGATTTGTTGCTGGTACATAACGGCTGATCACATATCCCTCGTTCCTCAGTACGCTTCGCTTTACACACGTTAGTTTGGACTTGCCACTCTTCTTCCTTCAGCACTATTCAGATGTCAGTTTTAGTTACTCGTCAAACTTCGTTTATGGTAAAGGCACCAGTAATCGTACAAACAGCAATAGTTGGTTACCGGCAAAAGCTACATGTAGGAACGCGAATTCCTCGGGACTTTGTGGATGCAACGAAGCGTTTTGATGTTTAATTTGTATAATCATAATCATTTTCTTTTATTTGCTTAGTGGTTCAAATTGAACTGCCACTTACCAGCTCAATTTGATTTGAAATCCACTGAAGTCAAAGACGAAAAAATAGAAGAAAAATATTGTCCAACTATGCAAATTTATTTCTCATGTAGATAAATACATTCTTGATTACAAATTAATTTAAAAAGAGAATTCGATAAAACAAAGGCACGCATATATTCACTCACCAAAATTAATTTCCTTGAAATTTTTTGGAAATTAAGAGAATCACAAAAGTCCCACCTGAATACTTACACAACAATTTTGCACTTTAATAGGTTTGAGAAGTTCTAGAAGTTCCATCTTCATAATTGGTTAGAATTTTTCAATTTGACAGCAATTTCGTTCATATACTTTGTTGCACAATTTACTTTGTTAGCTCGGTACCATTCCACCACGTTTCGAACGTAGTGGCAGGATGCTAAATTAGGTCAACACAGAGTTAATCCTCTCTGCTTCCTTATGATTGGCGAAGGACGCTTCTTGAAATATTCGGTTGTGTAAATCGCTCCGTTAATTGTTTTTAAGAGTGATGAAGAGAGAGTTAATTTAAACATATCCGTAAATCGCCCATCAGATCAGGAGCTAATTTCGATAATTTCTTGTCCAGTCAGCCCACGATGCAACACAGTTTGGAGATCAAAGTAGTCGATCGCATTCAGAAATAACGTCAAATGAAAATCGCAAGGAGAAAAATATTGTATGATGTATGATGATGTAGTAAAACATGTGCTGAAAAGCCCTGAGCCTAACAAAGAGAACACGATTTTTTTTTCAATATTAACATTATTCATCAACGTAATCTCCATCAAAGGCAACATTTCTATACCACTTTTGTGCAACGATTTATCTTGTGCCTAGAAATAAGCCACAGTTTCAGCGATAACCTTTTCATTCGTGCAAAATTTTTCACCGGCAAGCATTTTTTTTCAGGTCTGCGAACAGCCAGTAGTCGCTGAGAGCCAAACCTGTCGAATACGGTGAATGTGAGAGCAGTTCGAAGTTCAATTCATGTAGTTTTACCATTGTTTTGATTGACTTGTGACACGGTGCCATATGCGGTCATTTTTTCAAGTTTTTCAAGTTCAGCCTTCAAACGCTCCAACAACACTATATAATATTCACTGTTAATGGTATTTCTTTTCTCAAGATAATCGACATCCCAAAATACCGAGGCCCTTTCCAGCCGATTGTTGTGCTTCCTGGCGCTTTGGAAGAGGTTCACCAGTTGCTGTCCACTTAGATGACGATCGTTTTGATTGCGGAGAGAAGTGACGAGTTCATGTTTCATCCATTGTCACATATCGACGCAAAAATTCCGATTTGTTACGTTTAAACATGGCCAAACACTGCTTAGAATCATCAACAATTTTCTTGTTTTTGGTAAACAGAAAGCAAACACGGCATCCACATTGATCAGAGCTTTCTCAAAGTCAAATGCTCATGCATTATAAACCTAACAAGTTCCTTGGATATCTTCACGATGTCAGCTAACTCAAGCATCTTCACTTTTTGATTATTCAATACGATTTTGTGGATTGTAGATAGGGATTCCATGCGAGTATTGAAGAATATCATTCCAATGACTAAATCTTATGAGTCAGTTGCAATGAGAGCCGTCAAGTTGGAAATAAGTCTCAATAATTGGGGAGAAAGTCCGCACTTTGTTCGCGTACTGTTAATAGTAAGAGGTTGGCATTTCCATTCTCCCTATCTAATGTGTTTCTATTGGGCTCTCTGATGGTCCCTCCCAGTCCATTGATTTATAGTAAATTTAAAAATATTTCTCAATAAATAATACAATATCGTGAATACAAATGATAAAATAAATAAATTATAAGGATATAGCTTGCATGTTGAAAAACTTAATACTTGAGTCTTATCCTCAGCGCATATTCGTTGTTTAATTTCGGATATGAGTTAATGATTCGGTACTGTGGTGGTTCAATGGTTTAGTTTCTAGATGGATAATGTGCCGAAGATGCCGAAAACAACAGTTTATCGGGTGCTCAAAACTAGCTGTGCTGCAAGGCGTTTCGGTACATTAAAGCCAATCCCGGTCTTCCGATCAGAGATGAGGCCAGAAGGTTTTACACCGACTTTCAATCGGTACGAAACATACTTGCCTGAGAAGAATACAAGTCATACGAAACCAATAAACATCCGAACCAGCACATGAAACCGAATTCCATGAACAACAAGCGTAAAAGTCTCTTGTTTGATCGTTCGTGTTTACCGACAAGTTTGTGAAAAGGGGCATTTTAATAAATGATCTGCATTTTGGTCGAATTATGCCAGCTGCCATTACTCCAAGGTGGTTCTAAAGTAGTATGCTACCAAAAAAGATCGATTTCGTTCCTAAGCTAATGAAGAGTACGAATTGTCCGGAATTTCAACCAATCAAAAAATGCTGGGTTATTTCAAAGCAGCGACTTCGACGTCCAGCAAATGCGCGCAAAATGAAATAAACTAATTTACTCTTAGGGTGAAGCCAGAGTGGGCGCGACACGCGACGCGATGCGTAACGCGACAGATTTTTTAATGAGAGATAGTAGCCAGAGTCAAAGTGATTTATAGTAGTAATAAAACAATATAATTTAGTAGTAATAAAACAATATAAATTATTTTTTTATTTGCTTAAGCTCCAAAATGCCAAGGGTATTTTCTAATCTTAATAAACTACTAATTTAAAACTAGAATAGTATCATTAGACTATGTCATCTCGGGTTCTCGTAAATCCAGCTTTCAGCTGGCGATCTTCAGTGGTCGATGAATTGAGTGTTGCATGAGTCTTCCAGATGGCGTTGGTAAAAATCTATGCTGGCCGCATCCTTCGGTCCGTGTGGGTCCGCGGGAAACACCCCCAGGCTACGAAGGCCCGGCGATGTTTTTTTTTCTCCGGTAGCTCTACTTTTCGAAACTCTATTTTTAGAAGTAGTACCGATTGGTTATTTTTTTCGGAATTTTCTTCTACTTTCTTTCTTTAAGGCGTAATTGAATAGTAACTGATTGTATACTGGCGGTCTTGTCAGATGACCCTTCTTCGACAGTATCAATTATGTCATTGCCGTTGTAATGTACAGAAGGCTTTAGATTCCCCACAGATGTTTAATTGGAAAAATACCTGTTGAAATATAGCCAGTTCAAGGAGATTACATCACCACCTGAAACCATGGATCTAAATTTTAGTAGTTCTCACAGCTCCTGATCAAATTTTCATCTTAAAATTTATAAAAAAATAGACTTTTTTCATCGAGATAACTCGAAATATTCGCAAAATTTATTTAATGCATTTTCATTGATTGTAATTTCCAATAATTTCTAATGCTTTCGAAATTTCTTTCCAACACTTGCTCACAAGAACCCAGTTCCATAGTTGCGAGATTGTTGATCCCAAAGCGCATTCCGCTGAAAAACTCCTTTGATTAGAGCTTCGATATAAATCAAATTATCTTCTTTCGCCCTGACGAAAAATATGTTAGGAAACCTTTGTTCGCTCGTTAATCGCATGAAAACGGAGCATACACTCCCAGTAAATCCGAACATCGGACGCATCGTGCAAGAAAGCTTTTGATTGCGTTTCGAGCTTGCATAGTGTATCGGTAGAACAAAAGAGTGAAGATATACCAAAGCAGAGAGCGGATGTCTGATTACTCAGGTGATGAGATATATCGGGGTTGGATTTCCAACCTCGAACATAGGGTCAGAGTTTTTCTGGCCCTAAGAGGCGAATGACCTAAAGGTTAAAGCCTCTATGATCGATACAAATGTTTAGCAATCTTTCTCACCCTATCGGGAAGACGTCGGCTCGAAAATGTCTTGTTTGATATTCCTTCGCTCTGTTTCTCTAGCGATACATAATGTAAACATAAAGCTTTTTTAGGTCAGCGCGGTTGATGCAAATGGTGCAGATATGTCCGATGACGGGCCGATCGAAGCGCTACGATCGGCCCTATATCGTGCTCAATCGGTCCGATAATCGGACCGATGATCGGACTTATGCGGGTCTACAAATTTCACTGGGCTGCTTCGTTATTTGTCGCACCGAAAATCACTTGTCACTACGCAACGCCTCGTGTTTACTCTGGAAAACATGTTAATTTTTTGCCGGGAACAAATGAACGAAGTTCAGATCCGCTTCGCGCCGCGTGTCGCGCCCACTCTGGTTTCACCCTTAGTCCGTCTCTACTCAAATTTTCTGCTTTTCGACTCATGCGGTTCAAAAGATCCTAAAGAAGAACTTTTACTTTGATCACCGAAAATATAAAGTGTGATTTTTTGCTGGTATCTTTTTGGCAACACTGTTTTTGACAGATCACGTGTAAATTGTGTCTTATGTCATTGTCAAACTTGTTCAGTTGAATCTATAATTTAATCATTAATAGGCCTAAGAACGAACAACACTTGCAAATTATTGAATTCTACTATCAAAATTCATGCTCGGCTAAGAGAGTGTTTATCGAAAAATTGTGTTCAGCGACGAAACTCATTTCCTATCCTATCCTTGTGGATCCTCGGCCAATATTTGCATGAAATCATCTTCAAACAATGAATTACATTGATCGTGTTATTTTTTGAAAATCAAATCCTATACCTCTTAAAAATTCACTGTTTATTCCATTCCATTATTCCATTTGGCTTGCTTGCATCCTTAACTGTGTGCTTAATATTTATTGCAAGGCAATCTTCAGCTGAAATTATTGAGAGATTTATAACTTCAAATACTCTCAATAATTTCAGCTGACGATTGTTGAACCAATCACCCTAGATTTCTGAACTGCTGCGCAGTTCACCTCACCAACTTTGTGTTTCTCAGAAGATTCTTGCAGACCAAAAACACAACCCAACACTGAAACACTATGCTGGTGACAGGGTGCGGTAAACTTTTGGTAATTTCATTAGACTCTGAACATGAATATCTTCATGCGCAAGCAATCGTCGAAGAATGTTGTCCCCATTCAAGTATCTCACTTGTTTCGTGCGTGTGTTTGTTTGTGTCAGAACATTGGTTGTTCGGTACATAGCAGAACCGCACTATTGTCTCTCATTAGCACAGATAAAGTTCCTTCCGGCGGATGTACACATGACTGATGTTGGTGATGGTAGGTAATGAAAATAATTACGATGAGTGTCAGATGGTGACAGGGCGATGCGACGCTTCGTCAGCAGACAACCGGCTTGCTAGATATTTATAATTATCTATGAAGAGAAAAAGTACATCATTGCCATCATCTGCGTTTCACTATCCAGTGTAACCAGCGGGAATGGAAAAACGACGACAATGAGCACGACGTTAAGGGCATTAGGAAAAGCTGTGCGAAAGTTTCGCCTAGTGCGATAATTTTCATTGTAAATATAATTAATTTTGATGCCATCAGTGGAAACATTACACAGTGCTTTTGCCTAGTACGAAGAACCATGGTCTGGTGTTTGGCGAGTGTATGAGATAGTTTATTTTGGATCCGTGCGTCAATCTGACCCGAGCGGCGACTACGGCCAACTGCTCTGACACCATAGATTATAATCTAAAGTAGCGGCAGTTCGCTTTAATCTGATCTGGACATTAATTTTTAAAACTGTTGCAACCTCGCTTTTCTACGTGGCACAAACTTTTTACCACGGCTCACAGGTTAAACTTTTTAACGAAAAACTTTAATTTTTACCCGGCTAACACGAGACGCTATCTTCTCGTAGACACTGGAAGTATAAGCCGGATCAGACTTAAGGTTGTATTTTCGCTGGGTTTTCGTCCGTTACCCAATAACATGTCCACTAGGGTGGGACAAGGTTGTATGGGAAAATGATGAAAAGGTTTATTTTCTCGCTCTGTCAAACTTTTTGTGTTCCCGTTGGGTTACGTAACAACTCTATGCTAAATTTTAGCTCCATCGGTGGAACTATATTTTCGCGCCCGATGTTTAAAAATTGTATGGATTTCGTATGGGGAAATCGACTTTTTAGAAAACAATCGGCTGGAGATCATCATATAAACTCCAAAAATCAGTGCATCTGTTGGTTACATACAAAAATTAACGAGGAAGAATCCCCTCGAAGACCGATCAACAATCCGACATTTATAGAAAAATTATAAAAGGAAAGTCGATACAAGGTCCGAACAATGGCTCATTCCTTAATATATCTAGCACCACTGCTACTAAAGGCCGTAGTATAATTCTACTTTCTTTTATTACGCTATAACGGTTGATCTGAGTTTTTTGACGTCTTCACAATAGTTACTCAGCTTACTATAAAAATTCTCTTCAAGTGACAAGCCATGTTCCAAAATTCACTGTAAAGACTGACTGTTTAATTTGAAAAAATAGGTTTTTGATGTCTTCAACAATGTTTCAGATAAACTCAAATTCAATAACCTTGTCGAAGACATAAACTCTCTATCTTATATAATTTGGAAGATATGGACGACGATTCTATTTTATTCAACAAAAAAAAACAATTTACACGACTTTTTCCGTCTTAACAGTAATTTTTGGAACATGGTTTACCACTTAAAAAGAATATTCATACTAAGCTAAGTAACTAGCATGATGACGTAAAAAATTGAGATCAACCGTTATAGGAAGGAAGGAAGTAAAAGGAATTCTCATCGTATTAATTTCCCTAGCAGCAGTGGTGCTAGATATATTATCAAATGAGCCATGGTGCGGACCTTGTGTAAGCTTTTTTTTAATAACTTTTTCTAGAAATGTCAGATTGGTTTTGCGGTCTTTGAAGGTTTTCTTGCTCGTTAAATTTTCTACGAACATAATTTATGCACTGATTTTTAGAGTCTATTTAGAGTGATCTCCAGCCGAACAAAAACTTTAGTAAGAATTAAGTTTCCCCATACTAAATCCCACACAAACTTTAAACCTCGGGCGCGAAAATATAGTTTCACCGATCGAGCTAAAATTTTGCATAGTTTTTATGGACCCAAAAGGAACACGAAAAGTTGGGTGGAGCTGAAATCAAAATTTTGTCCCACTCTAATATCCACCGTAACCACCGTTCAAACAGCTGTTACCAGGAGTGCGTCAGCGGTTCTCTGTAGATAAATTTTAGTACCCGAATTCAATGGAAACAGTGCAATGATCCTCTGCTTACATGAAATGATTGCAACACAACTTGCACTAAGTTTTTTTTTTGTAAGCTGGACTAAAGAACTTTTTCCACACAGAGCTGCTTGATGCGAACAATGATATTGAAAAATGTTGAAACATATCCAACTCGGTAATTATAATTTTACAATATTACTGTCACTGGAAATACTTTTACGTATCGATATTTTCAGCGATAAATTGCAGTTTAAACCACACAAGTCATTTACAAGCATACTTTCGATCAGGGCTGAAAAAATCAAGATCAAAAAATCATCAAATCAAGATCACTGCCGAAGAAGATAACTTGTGATCATTCCCAATAAAGATCTTTTTAAGATCAGTAAATCACATCGATCAAAATTGGTACTGATATTCCGTCACACAAAATCGGTTGTGATTCTGAGCAAAAATGATTCTTGATGCATTTAAGATCAATGATTCGATAAGTTTTAATCTTGGTGGAGGAAAATCACATACGATCAAGATCAGACATCAGTATTGAATGATCTACGTTTGAAATAGTTGATCCCCCGCGTGAGGGGTGTGAAAACTACTGACAACGATGAGACTTCAAAAATCATGGAAAATTGTCAATTTTGTATCTTTGAGGAATGCTTCTTTAACACTCCTTGTGACCGGAGTTGGAAAAAATACCAGTTTCGTTACGGCACGGCACAGCTTACGTAGTTTCAACATATATTCTTGTTTGACGCACCACGAGTTCGATTTCGCAACCGATTGTTTGATTCGCAATAAAATGAATACTAGATTAAGAGAAATTAATTCTAGATGAAGGTTTCATGAAAATGATAAGTTTGGATCGTAATTACATTGATATTGTTAATTTTACTGCATTTACTACGCAATCGCAACACGCAATGCAAAGCTTGTAAAAAAAAATATTTCACGCCGAGTAGTAATAAGAGCAACAAAAGACTTTGTTTCCCTTCCAGCTGATTGATGCTGATGGTGATGTTCATAATAGTGCATTTTAATTAAACACAATAACATGCTTTTTGACATGAATTTATTTTATAGAACTAACAGGAGCACAGGGTTTGAACAGACAGCAGGCGCTACATTTTTATGGCGCGTTTGAATTACAGTGCACTCCTGTTACTTCTAATGTTTGATTTTCAAGCTAAATCGGAAAAATGTATCAGCTGCTTTGTAATGGAGCACGTTTTTTCTATCATTATAATTACTATTAATCACATCATAAATGTTGATTTTTTTCTGGTTTTATTCGGATTGGTCCATTTGAACCGCGCGCGTAACCCGTAAATTTTTTGACATTCTATATTTGAGTGCAAAAAGCATTCAGTGATGTTCGTGAAATCGTAGAAAATTTGCCTCATGCTTTTCGCCCGTCCACCTCTATTAACGATGATAACAGTGAAGGAAATTATGCTTGAATATCGTCGTGGTAGTATTAGAGAGGTATCAGAGGATATTGGCATCTTTTATGGATCGACTAAGCACATTTTGGTTTATTTTTTTTTTATTATTTAAAAGATATTTTTATTCAGGCCTATTTGCGTACAAGCTTTACGTGGCCGAATTAGCCGATTTTTTAAATAAAAAATTTTTTGAAGTGGATCTCGTTGTCACTCTTTTTCTAGGAGGAGAAGAGCTTCCATTTCCCTTCTGCGAGGGTTGAGGGGCACTTTGTTAGTGGCTCGTCTCGTCCTCCATTGCCGCATCGGTGGTTTTGTTGTTGATTTCCGTCTTCTTTTCGTTTTCCTTGTTGTTCGCAGTCTTGAGCCCGTTGCTAGTTGCTGTAAGAGCGCCTTGTTGTACATTGGTTGCAGTTGTTGGTTGGTTTGATGGTGAAACAGGAGTACTACGCTCACTAGTTTTCGTTGTTGAACGGTTGACCTTGTCTTTGGTTGAAGATGTTCTTTTCGCAGTTTCAGTGCAAGGTTTACCGTAGTGTGCAGGTTGTTCACAAAACTGACATGTAACCAGCTGATTTTCATAGGTAATCAGCGTTTTACACGGATGTGTCCCACCTTGACCACAAATGATGTATGATGGAATTGTCTTACGTAGTTGCATACGTACCACTCCCACGCCATTCCGGATGCCGGGGAAAAAATTCCGCCATACTTCTCTTTCGATGGAAAGAACTTCACCGTACTGCGACATGATTTCCCGAACGCACTGATCGCTGGTCTGCGGGGGTGATGCACGCGTACTTGTATGGCATTGTCCACCATGTGCACATTAATTTTGTATTTAATGTTGTCACACTCAACGCTGTGCACCTCGTTGTTAACCGAAGCGAATGCAATTTCACCGCTTTCACGTTTGAACATAATGTACACACAGTTAGACGCCTTGTTGAATTGAATCTCATTTACATTATTAGCGTCTAGATGCATTCGTTCTTTATGTAAGATTTCAATTTCATTTGCTGCTGGTCTAACTTTGCAACCCTTGAAATCTATACAAATTGAATTTGGTCTTGTTGGCCAAGTTTCAGGCTTTGTTAAATCGTATTTGACCATTCCGTACACTCTATTGTTCACTGCACTGTATTGTCTTTGTTTCTTTTGCTTCGACCGCAAACGATTTTATACTGTGTTGGCTGAGATGCGAGCACGAACTGAACTTTGGTTTATGTTTTGGGTACGAAACGCGTCGATGCTAAGCTCGTACCAAAAGAACTAAATTTTTTGCATGATTGTGACTGAATTTTTGACCAAACACGAAACGAAAGTCATCGCTCAGCCACCGTGTGACTTTTTCCTATTTCCAAATCTCAAAAATATCCACTCCGGGGAACGCGCCATGACTCGATCGATGACATAGAAAGTTATTCGCTGAAGGCTATACCGGCCGAGGCCTATAGCAAGTGTATAGAAAATTAGATTGACCGCTGAGATGCCTGCATTGGTTGAAAAGGAGCCTTTTTTTGAAGGCGATAATGAAGAAATGTACTAAAATATAAAAATAATGTTTTTTCAATTCAGTCGTTTAATTTTGATCAGAAGGTATATTAAAATGTATGTTTTAGTTTCTTGAGAAACTATTTAAGATCGGCCCAAAATAGGTGTTCTAAATTTACAAAAAAGTGGGTGAGATTAAACTGGATGACATGAAAACGAATAAAACTAACTGGTTACTTCTTCACAGTTCTGAATATCTAAAATCGTTCCCATAAGTTGATACATTGTGTGAATGGTGCATGGTCTCACTTCTTTACTTCAAGAGTTGTAACGGTGCACCTATGCTAGCATACGACGAATTCACGACAGACTTATTCATATTCGTGCTAATCATCGATTATTTACGTCATTTAGTAAACAATTAAAAATCACATCACGATGTCTGAGTTTTCAAACTTTAGGCGAGCGAGTATTGACAAATTTCAGAAATTGGCAGCAGGTGGTAAAATCACACAGATAAATATTATTTACATCAATGCACATATTTGGAGCAGGTAATTGAATGGAAAGTTAGTCGTTTTTCAGTATACTTGAAAAGCAAAACTAAGTGTTTGGTTTTTAAATATACAGTCTTGATCATTGAAAAATCAAAGCATTTCAATTTATTTTGCATCGAAATTGGTTTTAAGTCAGATTTTTGATTCAACTGATGTATATTTCATAGTACAATTGATTTATATGTCTGGTAAATTTCATTTAGTATTGTATTGAAAACTATTTATTTTTCACGGATAGAGAGATCAATTTGACTCGAGAATAAAAGATGAGTAGAGTGATTACATTTTTTTCATGAACTTACTTCAAATTATTGTAAAGTCGAAGTAGTTACATAAGCGAAAATAGTGTCCAGAAAGAATAAATCATCCGGGCACTCTAAAACAACATGTACAGAAAAAAAATTGAACGATTACTCAAGAATCGAAAAATTATTCGAAAAAATTGCATTAAAATACGCATCCTAAAATTTTGGCCAATAGTTTTGCTAAAAACGCAAATTTAATTAGTGAATTCATAATAACGAAGCTAAAAAAAAATATAAACATTTTCAAAACTTCAAGTTCAAAATGAACAATAGTCAAACACCAGAAAATGATTCTACAGCTTTTTGCCTTTCTCATATAGAAAGGCTATGCAATCGCTGAGAAAGCCGACTTTATAACCGAAGCCCGGAAGGCCGAGTGTCATATACCATTCGACTCAGTTCGTCGAAATCACAAAATGTCTGTGTGTGTTGCAAATAATGTCACTGAATTTTCTCAGAGATGGCTGAACCGATTTTCACTAACTTAAATTGAAATGAAAGGTTAGTGAATATATAAAACTACTTTGGGACTACTAGTCATCGGTTTCCGCTTCCGAACGCACCGATAATAGTGAAGAATATCTCCAAAAACGGAACTCACTTCGATTTCTCAGCAACGGGTAATCCGATTTTCACGAATCATGATTCAAATTAAAGTTCTCACTGTCTTTAAACATACTGTACACATTCATCCTGATCCGACTTCTGGTTCCAAAATTATAGGACGATGAGTGTCAAAACATTCAAATCGTCATTCAAAATGACAATGCAAAACTGGTACGCGTCGGTACGTGCGGCTTTGCTCCCTTCGTAATGTGCTTTTTTTCAATTTCGTATAGCGTGCAGAGTTGCCTCATTAAAGTTTATATTTTTCAGTTGAAAAAATTGAAATTTCCTAATTCTTTTATTCAATTTGTGCCTACTTGTTCATGTTATTACAAATTCATGATATCGATGCTTTTTTATAAAAGTACACTTATTGCCTTTATCATATAGAAAGTTTATGCAATTACTTGAAAAATTGGCCAGTGAAAATTGGCCCAGAGGGCTAAGCGTTCTATATCATTCGATACAGTTCATCAAGCTGAGCAATGAAAATCCCGGGCTGTCCCAAAGTGCATTTTGAAAAATCCTTTTAATCTCTAATTTAACTTAAGAGTTCTTAAGAGAATCCAGGACCGGTTGACTTTGAAAGCAAGAAAGCGTTCAGAATCTTTGCATGGCTAGTAGAAACAGAAGTCCAATTAGAGGTTTATAGTACCTACTATCTTTCTTGGACAGGATCAGTCTAGATGTCGTGTGGAATCCGACGATAAAAAATTGTAGCCAAGAGTAGATGCCCTGGGCTCCTGCTCTTATGTAGTAAAAAGCCACTATTGCAAGAGTTTCTGTTATCTTACTTTCAGTTACTAGAACTCTTTTTGCCTTTCTCATATAGAAAAGGGTATACAATCACTGTGAAACCGATTTTTAAACCGAGTGTCAAATATCATTCGACTCAGTTGTTCGAGTACATAAAATGGTCTGTATGCGTGTGCACATTTTCTCAGAGACTGGAGCTGGACCGATTTTAACAAACTTAGATTCAAATACTAGGTCTTGTAGTACCATATAAAGGTCCTGAATTGTTTTCAAACGCGACGGTTGCGAAACAAATCTTCCAAACTCGCGATAAGCGACCGCAAGCTATTGCCAAGGCCCGTAATAGGAGGCTCCAAGCGAGGATATTGACCAGTACTCCGATAAATATTGGGACTAGAATCTTACATAGGCATAGATAAATTCCCAGGTGATGAGGGAAGAGACTGCTGGATTGGCATCACGTGCTATAATTCTAATCTAGAAGTGAGAGTTCGATCAAAACGAGTAGTACTCTTAATAGGATATGAAATTAACCTTCTCGACACGAAAGCAAATACAAAAAAAAGATACCAGTTCGGTTTCACATCTCATCCAAGTCAGTCGATATAACAAAACCGCTTACGCTCGGGACGGAAGAATCCAAGTTGTATAGTGAACAATAGAACGACCTCGAAATGAGTGAACCAAACGAACAAAAGCTACCGCCGACACGAAAGAATACAATTGTTGTTGACTTCAGGCAGTGCAAAATTCGACCTTCGATACGAGAACTTGAAGGTTTGCTTAAGGAGCAAATGCATCTTGACATTAAACGCGTGCATTTACTTCAATGCAATAAGACCAATAATGTTGTTTACACCCAGTTTTATAAAGAGTTGGATGCAATTCAATTCGCAAAAGACAATAACAATGTGCATTATGTGGAGCACGAGAACATTAAGTACAACATTCCAGTATATATGAAAGATAGTGCTATAGAAGTGCGTGTGCATGATCTTCCCTCAAGCGTCATCGATTCATATATTCGCAAAACTATGTCCCAATACGGAGAGATTCTCTCTATCGAAAAAGAAAAGTGGAAGAATTTTTTCCCCGATTTTCTAAATGGCGTACGTTAATTACGCATGCGCTTGAGGAGGCCTATACCTTCTTATGTGATATTCGGTCAAGATACAAGAATTCCGTGCAATTCACTTGTTACCTATGACAATCAGATGGCCACATGTCAATATTGCCAAAAAGCTGTTCACTACGGTAAGCCATGTGATAAACTGGACAAGGAGACAACTACACCAAAGGACAACGGTGCTTCCTTCACACAAACCCCAAGCAACCCCAGTACACCTGTGACAGCCGCCAACAACAATAAAGCATCCCCTTCAACGAAACCATCAGCATCCTCTATAGAACAAAGTACACCGGCTGCAGTTAACAACTTACCCTTTAACCAATCAGCAATTGCAACCAATATACAACAAGGTGCATCTACAGCAACTAGCAACGAAAAAAAGACGGAAATCGACAACAATACCATCGATGCGGTAATGGATGACGAGACGAACCACGAACGAAGTGCCCCTCAATCCTCGCAGGAGGGAAATGGAAGCTCCTCTCCCCCTAGAAAAAGGGTGACAACGAGATCCAACTCAAAAAAAAAAAATATTTAAAAAATCGGCTCAATCGGCCACGTAAAGCTTGTACGCTAATAGACCTGAATAAAAAAATATCTTTTAAATAAAAAATAAAAAAGATATGGCGAAGCATCCATTTGAGAAGGGTTGGCATTATGCGTACTTTTGTTGATAAATTGGAGGTAATTCGAATACGGGTTTTAATAATATCAAAAGTTTTTGAAGCAAAAAAATAACTAGGCGTGCAATCGGTAATTGGTAATATTCCATTATACCAGTTGAAAGCAATAACCGATAACGATTCGAAGTTCAATGGCAATTCATTTATGCTGATAGCGGAATTGAGTAGACGCTTTCGTCACACAATAACACTATTCCCTGATAAATGATTCTAAAACCAATCGCACGCAATTCTGTCAAAGCGTGGAGCATTTCTTCAAACAACACCTTCTCTTATCTATTTCGAAAACCAATGAAGTCACAATGAACAGTATATTGTTGGCATTATCCAGCCCGTTAAGCTGCTACCTTTCGAGGCACCAATGCTATCTTTCGAAGCCAGTCTCTTATCGGGTTTGCTTCATCGGAAGACACCAGAAATCATGAAAATATAAACCTTTGCTTTTCAAAGTCAAACAACACCCTTTCTTCTTCATGGTGGATTCCATTGGGTGCACAGTGCAAGTCGCTTTGGGGAAGCGTAAACCTAAAACATTCCTAACTCCTCAAATCACCCCCACCGCCTCCTCTCAGACGGCCTCATACGCAGCAGTTACGGTGCCGCACTATACCGTCGTGGTGATTCCTAGATCCCACTGTTTCAACGCCTGTCTGAACCACCGAAGCACAAATGGACGATAACGATGAAAATTTATGATCGATTTTCGTCACCCGGACGCCCTACCTCGGGTTAGGATGTTTCTGCTGCTGCTGCTATTGGTACGGGTATGGAATTTCCTCTGCTTAGCAGCATCTATGCTGAAACAGTTTTACGGCTTCGTATGCTGGTCGACAATCGATTCTCATGTGGAAGCCAAAGCATTAATTTTGCGGGTGATGCCGCCTTATGTTTAAAGCTGAGCTACTCGGTATGGTTGAAAGCGCTTGAATCTTGAAAATATTAAATTAAATATTTTATAGAATATGTTTACTTCCCCTCTAGCCTTGGGCCTAGCCTAGTTTTATCTTACTTTTCTTTACGTTTCGTCTTAGACTCGTCAGTGCAGAGCAGTTCAAATTGAGCTTCTTATTGCAAACTTAAACAGTTCAACTTGAACCGCTAAGCAGACGTAAAGTTAATGCTATTTGCAAAACACTTATTAATTGGCCCCGAAGGGTTTTACCTTGTTAACAAACTTAATTTTAAAGTTAAGCAATTCCAGAAATTAACAGTACAAAAATTGGCAAAATCAGAATCGACTTTTCTCAATTTGATTGACACTTGGCACTTGTTTTAGGAATGACAAACCATTTGTTTTGCACGGATGGAGATTCAATTCAAGATTGGTTTTAAAAAGGGGCGTATGTATTTTTGTATGCACTTTTTTCAAATAGTGATTACTCGAAAACTGTCAAAAAGGAGTTACAGGAAACCGAATAAACACTTTTAAATAAATATAGACTGTTAAAAAGAGTTGAATACTTTTCCAAAAATTGAAATGCCCTCTAAAAACAAAAAAAAAGAAAAACTAAAAATAAAGAAAAAAATCTCTTCAATATATTTTTAAATAATTTTATTTTAAACCTTAATTTAAAGCCCACATTTTGATGCAAATTTGGTTAGTGTGAATATATAAATATTCATGATTCGAAGTTAATGTTGTACATCTGGTGGGACCAAAAGAGTTTATGAGTTGCTACAACTAAGCAAGACAATAACGAGCGATCGGTATATGCTGCAATTGATGCGTTTGAGCAGTGCATTATGAGAAGAAGAACGGCCAGAATACAAGCCAAAGCTCGGCTTCATATTGCAAAAGTCGTAAAAAAATATTTAGAAACGCTCAAGTGGAACATTTTACCGCACCCGCCGTATTTTCCTGACGACGCGAAAGCTTGATCAAACTACATGAACATTCAATCATAGCTGCCTAACAAAAAAATTTCTAGAAATTTTACAATTAATTAAAAGGATCAAAAACTTCAAAATATTTATAAAAATGCCGTGCTATGATATTACATTCCGATGCAGTAATTGACATTCTTTTTCGAAAGTCTTCACAACCGATTCTAAGCAAACATTGTATATTTCATTTAGAATAACTGATTTCATATGTTTAGTATTACGTTTGACTTGTTCAAATGGAGCTAATCAATAAAACAACCAGTTCTTTGACTTTCATGTCTAAATATTTCGAGAACGGCTGCTTCTACAAAACAGATTGATATGAATAAATTTATTTCTTTTAATCAGTAGGATTACATTTTGTTTTTTTTTTTTATAAAAAAAAACGTGCTTAATCCACCTAGCAGTGAGATTATACCTTTTTTTTATCGATCCGCATGTGTTTTTTGTATGAATATTCTTCGGTGTTTCATTTTTCATGACATTATTCTAATGTCCGTCGTTATAAGTGGCAATTTGAGATTTTAATCAATCATTACTCTGTAATGTCAAAACTGCAAATCGGATCGAATTTGAATTCAAAAGTGTTATAATCGATTAAACATTCCATGAAATGTCGAAGTAATTTTCACTTTAGAGTTTAGTGTAATTCAAAGTACTTCCAGAGCCTATATTCAGGAACCAGCATAACCCAAACCGATTTGTATGGCCATAAGACGAATAAATTGCAATATTTTTGAGTCCAACTTTGAGGTTTTTCGGGATTGTCATCTTCTATATCGCAATAAATTTTAAAAATTCATCATCCAACTATTCGAGAATCTGAAGTCAGAATTGGATAAAATTGGATTTATTTTAATTTGAACTTTTGTTTCTGAAATTCGATTACGCTTTTTTGAGAAAACGACTGAGCTTTGAGAAACGGAATTCTAAAATCGGTATGGCCGAAGTCAGATAAATTCACCTGAGTAGCTGTATAGTTTACATATGTTTCAAAATGTTTGAAAATCAATGTAGACATCTTTGAGGAATCGTAGTGCGAATTAAATTTTTGGGTGCCTTCCGAAACGGAAACTGAACACAACCAAAAATGAAAGTGAAAGTTTATTTGGTTATCGACTATCCAAATCTGCTAACTCGATAAACCTGATTAATTTATGTGGAATAGACATTTTTATACTAATCACCCTGTACCTCCAAAACCGGAAGTTGGATTTGACTGAAAAACAAGATGTTTTATAGAATCTTAGAACTTTTCATTTGAATATTAGATGATTCTTAGATTTCATTTGATTCTTTGATCGGTTCAGCCAACTACGAGAAAAATGAGTTACACAATTTTAATTTCGTTTCACATATCATTCTGTAGTTCCGAAACCAGGGGTCGAAACCAAACATAATTCAGGAACCTTGTTTGGGAGTATACGACTTTTCATATGAATCTGAGTTTGTAGAAAACGGTTGAGTCATCTCCGAAAAAAATTGAGTGAAATTATTTGTCACACACGCATTTTCTGATCTCGACGAACTTATTCGAATGGTATATGGCTGTTATGATCTTCCAGCATTTATTGCTGTAAGTAGTTTAAATCAATATAATTATGGAATTGCTTTTAACTCGAAGATTTTGCCATCATCTGGTTTACATATGGCATATTCGAAAATTATGTTGCCAAAAACGAACCGTGCTAAAATTGGTCCGAGGCAAAATATCATGCTGTACACAATCTTTTGGGTACATAGAAACAAATGTATGTAACAGTATAAAAAATCGTGTTTTATGTTGCTCCCAAGCATTTCTTTGCCAGACAGCGCTCAAAACTTCTACTGCTGGAATAGGGGAAAAGTCGCTTACACAAAAATTTCGATATCTCCGTTAAAAATGGATGGATTTTACCAATCTATGGCTTGTTGGACAGGTATTACCGTGCGAAATCTAAGTCTGAAAATATATTCTGTTTTCAAGGTCAATTGTGACAGATACTGTCCAAAAACTGAAATTTTTGACATAAAACTTCGTATAACTCAAAAAGTAAACATCCGATCTCAAAACCATTCAATAGCGTTGAGGGTGATCAGGGTTTGAAGTCCATGCAACAACGCATACGCTCTTTTCAAAAAATCAGTCATGAATCGAATTGGTTTCTGCATCCGTGCAAAATAAATGTTTTGTCATACGTGGGCAAAGTTTCATCCGAATCGGAGAATGTGAGTTCTGATGACTTACTTATCATTTCTGGAATTGCTCAGTTCCGGGTTTTCTGAGTTTTTGATCATTATTTCCGGTACTTTTAGAACCAGTATAGCTAAAGCCTATTCAGTTTGGTCATCAACGGATCAAACTAATATATTGGAACAGTTTTTAGCACATTTTCGAATAGTTTTTACATTTTGCTTCGTCTTTTTGAATGAAAGTTTGATATTTTCAACATCCGGATTTGAATAAAATTGAAATAGCAATTTGCAAATCATAGGATCTTTTATTCGGATCTGAGTTTGTGAAAATTGTTTAACAATATATCGAAATTTTCGGAGTTTTCAATCACTATTTTCGGAACTCCTGAAACCGGAAGCCATAATTATGGTCGTTCACCGGGGTGAAAAAAGCTTCTTTAAATCACCACTTTATGTAATGATGTCTTCCTTAGACCACTCATATTCTCATATGAAATATTCCGTGGTATTCTTCAAAATATATTTTTAATTATTGAGAGAAAAACATAAAAAGTTTGTTTGGGCATCAATTAGTAGTAAAGACTGTCCCAGAAAGTATGGACGCATTTTGATTTCGCTGTAAATAATTCACAAGTGTTAGATATTCAAATATAATTCGATATACTGATAATATTAGACTACACCAACAGAATATTATTCTCAACATTTGCTCTTTAGCCATTGTAGACTAGCTGGTGCACCTTCTTGTGAGCGTTCCTCATTAAGTTTCGTACAGACTTCTTGGTGACACGTATTGACACTTTTTTCCAATTTTTTTCGAACTGTTGAATGGTTTCGGCTGCCGAGGCATGTTTCCTTAGATGTGCCATCGTTAATGCCCAAAATTCCTCAATCGGTCAAAGTTGTGGGCAATTTGGTGGATTCATGTCTTTTGGGACGAAAGTGACATTTTTGTTAGTACCGTTGATTTCGAGTAGTGGCAATAGGCAAAATCTAGTCAGAAGACAACAGGATCCTTGTGGCTTCGAATCATGGGTAGAAGTCGTTTTTGTAAACATTCCTTGATATATATTTCGCTGTTCATTGAAGCAGTGGTGATGAAGGGTTTCGAAATCTTACCGCAGCTACAAATTGCTTGCCAGACCATAGCTTTCTCACCAAATTTCTCGATTTCAATCGATATCTCGGACTGGTTTAACACTTGTCCTTCTCGCACCGTATAATATTGTGGCCCCGGCAAGGATTTGTAATCGAGTTTCACGTAGGTTTCGTCGTCCATGATTATGCAGTTCAAATTTCCAGCAAGAATCGTATTGTACAGCTTTCCAACCCTCGGCCTGATCGACGCTTCTTGTTTCGGACTACGTTTTGGTTGTTTCTGATTCTTATAGGTTCGAAGATTCAAGCATTCTTTAGCACGAAGAACATTTGACTTCGAAGTACCCACTTTTTTGGCCACATCGCGAACTGAAACCTTCTTCTCTTTGCTCGAACGCCTTCAGTATACGTTTATCCTACTGAGGGTTGGCAGGACATTTTTTTCGACCCGTTTTCGGTTTATCCTCAAAGGTGTTATCCTCACCGAACTTCTTGATTGAATTTCGCACGGCTTTTTCACTTACTCCTTCCATTTTTGCTATCGTTTTCAGTGACATTCCGCGTTCTGTGCATCATTTGTACACCATTTTTCGACGTTGTTCTGCTGAAAGTCCACGCATTACGAAACAAACTAATGAAAACGAATGAACAACTACACAAGTGGTTAGAGAAGAGTGTAAACAACAGGACGCAAGCATACTTTCTGGGACAGTCTTTAGTACCTACAGGGTGATCAAGCTAACTGTATCCCATTTCAACACTAATCAACTCCATATTTTCACAAATAAACAAGTTCTTTGCCATTTATTTCAACCCAGGTTTAGAATACAACGTCTATTAAATGACCACCCCCATTTGACACAAAAATCAACTCTTTTACGGGCATTTGCCAGAATTTCGTTCTGTATCGCAGCCGTTTTTAGCTTTGAGTTTGTCAATGTTCTTCGAAATGCTGTTAACAGCTTTACTTTTTAAATAATCTCACAGAAAAAGGTTGGTTTGTGGGCGCCGGAATGCCTATCATATTTTTAACGATGTGACGTTTCAGAATTGTGTTTATCTGTCAAAATCGATTGCAAAATGACAATGGCTGCATCTAGATGGCGATCCTGGTACAAATTGAAGCAGTTCTCAGATCGATTAAGCCATCTCTGAGAAAAGAAACGAGTTCCAAAATTTCAGGTACTCCCGGATTCGGAATCCGGGAACTGAAAGTTGAAGTCAGTTCGTATTGCCATCAACTAATAATACTTACAAATTTGATTTTAGATTAAATTTAGAAGATTTTTGACGTTTTGCCTTTCTCATAAAGAAGGGTTTTGCGATCACTGTGAAAACTGACATTGGAAACGAGACCCGGAAGGCCGAGTATAATATGCCATTCGATTTAGCTCGACGAACTGAGCAAATTTCTGAATGTGTGTATGTGTGTATGTAACAAAAATATGCACTCACTTTTCTCCGAGATGGCTGATCAGATTGCTCAACCGATTTTCACGAACAAAAAGCCCAAATAGTAGGTATTCCGGAACAACAGAGAGAAGTGTGTTTAAAACTTCAAACCATTTAAACCGATGCAGCAAATAACTGAAAATAACTGTTTAGGTAATTTGAAAATCCAATATGGCGACATCCGGTTGATCAGTATTCCTTGAAAATCGTTAGTGTGCTGTATTTTCGGAGCAGGTTCGATGAATAGACACCTGACAAAAATGTTTGAAATTGTTCCGAAGCTTAAGACGGCGATATACGGAACGAATTTGTAGTATGTATGCAAAAAAAAAACATTTAAGGTGGTTTCGAAATTTAATGTGGATGCCTCCGGTACCTTCGAACTCACCGGATATGGCTCTCTGTGACTTTTCATATTTCAAAAGCTAAGGAATCCCATAAAAGGAAGACGTTTTGACGACATCGCACAGTGGTCCCAATCATATCAAAAATCGCGTTTTTTTTTTGTGCTTCAGAGGTTGATTTTGGAGCTTTAATGTTTCCACAAGAATTTCTGTTTGATGTAGTTTGCTTCTTTTTATATAAAAAAAAGATGTCAATAATCCACAAGTGAGTAAAAAAAAATATTTTGCGTACAATACGAGATAGAGAATTCAGGATTTTAGAAAAGTAGTAGATCATGATTAAACAATAAAACATGCTCTATCTCGTATTCTGTGCAAAATATATTTTTTACCTCACTTCACCCTCTGAAAACCAACGGGTATATTTGGAAGATCAGAAGTGAAAATATTATACAAGATTGGAGCTACGCTCGAACCCTGCAGAACACCAAAAGCAGAATCTCTGTAGCAGCTTAATGCAATATCGAAAAGGGAATTTCAAAAGTTATTTTAAAATGGTAAAAAGTGTTACCCTAAGTACATTTAATCCGAAGGGGTACTGCTTCAAGGGGAGCAAAATTAATATTCACGAATAAATAAATATTTTTGGATAAATATGAAAAGTATCTGCATTTATAAAACACATCTCGTACAGCCAAAGTGAGTTTGATTGGTCATCAACCAAAAAGTCTTGTAAACTAGAAGACTAAGTTTAAAAGAATTTACATCATTTTACATCCCTCGTTATAAAAGTATACTCCAGCAAATGAAACTTTAGGAATAAGAAAACAAAGTCTAGATGCAACTTTTCATTGTGGAAGTTTAAAGTCTGTTTCGTCGGACTTGGCAGTCCATGCATAAGCATACAGGACAATTGCATGGCAAGTGCTACGATTCCACGTCGTCGATTCCACTGACACTGAGAATCCTTCCAGATCGAGGTTTACTTTGATTGCTGAAGTCTAATTTTTCATTACCTTTGAGTACCCAAGCAAACAGAAGCATGTTAAGCCCGTACAAAATGAATTCAGTTAGGAGTGATTTTCGGACCTATTTTCCCCTATACATTTTGATTGCGAATGATGTCTACAATCACCTACTTCCGGGTGTGACACAAACTACCAGTCACCTTGTATGTCACTCGGCCTTCCGGGTCAGAATCCGGTTTCGACTTTGATTGCAATATCTTCTCATACAGGGAAGGTAAAAATACCGCTGTAGACGAAACATGCAGAACGTGTTTAAAGTAATGTTGCCAGTCAAATATCAAAGTATAATATTCATGGCATATGAAATCCGTGCGTTTATCGTATTACATACTTTTATTTTCAAAAAATAGTTCAAGTGCAAATAATTCAAAAATCCTGTCATCACGTCTACCGAAAATAACAGAATCCCGTGCGGAAAATAGGTTGATCCGAAGTTTAATTAAAAATGTTCGCTTCGTTTCCTGTTGGTCCGAAGACCACGCTCCTGTGAACGATACATTATTCAAGTTATATCGTAGCGAATGCAACAGCACCAGAGGAGCAAGTGGTAAACACCAAAAAGATTTATTCATTCGTTTTCCTCTTTTGCAACTTTAGCCGACCGCAATCTGCATCCGCACCACCCACGCCAACCGTTTCCTCGACTGGGCCCACACAGTATTACAGGCAACACAGTCACAGGCCCACAAGTGAGAAAGACCACGGCGCCAGGATATTCCCACCTAAAAAAAGTTTGAATAAGTAATCAAGACCATGCAGATGTGTGTTATTTGCGTTCTTTTCAACCAAACGGGATAGTGGTGAAGTCAACCGGGCCGCATTTTCGAATACTCCCTGCTGGGAACTGGAGCGAACAAGGGAAAATACAGCTGATGAAAAGCAACAGCAAGCGAAATGAGTTTGTATCACTGGAGCATAGGAAAAACAACAGTTCTACGGACAGCACGATCCCGAGAAAAAACACAGAATCTATCTGAGCAGGGAGAGAGATTTTACTCCCATATGATATCAGCCGATGTAAAAATCTCTCGTGAAGAAATGATGAATGAAACCTACTCAAACGTTTTATGGTACGCAAGCGCGGGAAATTATAAGGGGAAACAGGATATTTCCTGAACATGTTTTAGCGAAAGTGTCACCTATCGGCTGATAGTGAAAATGCGTTGGACACTACCTATCTAGAGATGACAATATTTACCTGTTGTATGTTGAATTCTGAGTTTACTAATAATTCATGAGAGCAAATTCAGCAGCTGCAAGATTCATATGGGTGGTCTATAATTGAAATGAAACTGAAACAAACGTATCCCCAGCAATCCGTTTTAGTTTTATTTATTCGACCAGTTCTACTGTCAAATTTAAAACTGGTATACACTGCCGTTCTATTTTTCCTATATTTGAAACACAGATAAAACGCTGCTGGAGCTGCCAGTTTATTTTGTTATAGTTTCTAGATTTAAATTTTAATACTGACATAAATTATGCATCTAGAACTAGAACACTCCTGAATATGCCCTAAGGGGATTGTAAAGTTGTACTGCTTCTAAACAAAGTTATTTTTGGTTGCTCTCGTTACATCATTCACTATTAACAAAGCAATCAAACATCATAACAGGAAGTTCTCTGATCATGAACTATTTGATCTTTTGACGTGAATATGTTTTACTTGACTATGGAGCGCTTTATCAAAATTCGCCCTGTGGAAGAATGCAAAGTTTTGGCATTACATTCTTTTATGGAATTTGGCCTCTATGTTTTAACAGACTTCGCAGCCAATTCATAACGTACAGAATCAATACATGGCTAGTACTGCGATCCTATTGACACTAAGAACCCTTCCAGATTGGAGCTCGATCATCCGACAACTGGCTTGTAAGACCAGCACCCTATGCATTGAACCGCCAACTCGAATTAGCAATCTTATACCTGTGGAAGAATGGGTAGAACTAGGCGAGTACCCAGAGGGGGGGGGGGAGGGGTGTAGGGTTTTACTGGCCCCTAACGAAATCGAAAACAGAAACATATAAAAAAGTTAGACAAATATTATAGAGCTTGATACATCAAATTACACTGAAACTCCAGCACGAAAACGGTAGACCCTAAGAAACAGAACAGAGTCAGAACCATATAAAAAGTAGGATGAAACCGGCATAAAAAACACAATAAAAATAATACTTAAAATGTATAAAATAGTAGTTTAGTTCTTAAAGCTATATAAGTATTTTTTGAAGCCTATCTGAGTCAACACCTGAGTAAAGGTACTGTGTAAAATGTTTTTTGTTCCGATTATAGGTTTTAACCTCATTAGTCATTAGCTTATTCGGGCTAAAAAAATTTCTGAGCCTATGAGCGGGGTTACGAATCGAACCAAGGCGGGTTTCGTGAAAGGCATCGACTTACTCATCACACTATACACACAGTTATAAGTGTTATGAAGTGTTACATGCGTTACTTTTTTGTGAATCATAGGCGTTACGAAGCGTTACATGCATTACATTTTGTAGGTTATAGGTGGTACGAAGCGTTACATACGTTACCTTTTGAATGTTATAGGCGTTACAAAGAGTTACATGTGTTACTTTTTTGTGAGTTTCGACGCTACGAAACATTACATTGTAAGTAACAAGCGTTACATGCGTTGGTTTTTCGTGAGTTGTAGGCTTTACGAAGCGTGACAAGTATTACTTTTTTGTGAGTCACAGGTGTTACATATGTTACTCTTTAAAGAATCATAGGCGTTACAAAGCGTCACTTGCGATACGTTTTAGTTAGTTATAGGCATTACGAAGCTAAACTATAGGCGTTACATTCGTTATTATTTGTGAGTAATAACGTTAACAGGCGTTACGAAATTTTTTTTATTTAAAATATTTTTTTTTTCAGACTTATTTGCGTACAAGCTTTACGTGGCCGATTGAGCCGATTTTTTAAATAATTTTTTATTTTTGAGTTAAATCTCGTTGTCACCCTTTTTCTATGGGGAGAGGAGCTTCCATTTCCCTTCTGCGAGGATTGAGGGGCACTTCGTTCGTGGTTCGTCTCGTCATCCATTGCCACATCGATGGTATTGTTGTCGATTTCCGTCTTCTTTTCGTTGCTAGTTGCTGTAGATGCACCTTGTTGTATATTGGTTGCAATTGCTGGTTGGTTGGAGGGTAAGTTGTTAACTGCAGCTGGTGAACTTTGTTCTATAGGGGATGATGATGGATTCGTTGAAGGGGATGCTTCATTGTTGTTGGTGGCTGTCACAGGTGTACTGGGGTTGCTTGCGGGGAAAAAATTCTTCCACTTTTCTTTTTCAATAGAGAGAATCTCTCCGTATTGGGACATACTTTTGCGAATATATGAATCGGTGACACTCGAGGGAAGATCATGCACACGCACTTCTATAGCACTATCTTCCATATATAATGGAATGTTGTACTTGATATTTTCATGCTCCACATAGTGCACATTGTTATTGTCTTTTGCGAATTGAATTGCACCCAACTCTTTATAAAACTGAATGTAAACAACATTGTTTGTCTTACTGCATTGAAGTAAATGCACACGTTTAATGTCAAGATGCATTTGATCCTTAAGCAAACCTTGAAGTTCTCGTATCGCAGGTCGAATTTTGCACTGCCTGAAGTCAACAATAATTGTATTCTTTCGTGTCGGCGGTAGCTTTTGTTCGTTTGGTTCACTCATATCGAGGTCGTTCTATTGTTCACTACACAACTTGGATTCTTCCGTCCCGAGCGTAAGCGGTTTTGTTATATCGACTGACTTGGATGAGATGTGAAACCGAACTGACGTTACGAAGTTTGGCATGTGTTGATCTGTATAAGATATTGGCGATACCAAGCAGTACATGCGTTACTTTTTTAGTAAATTACAGGCGTTACGTAGCGTTGCAAACGTAACTGTTTTGTAAGTTATAGGCGTTACGAAACGTCTAATGCGTTACATTTTTGTAAGTTATAGGCGTTACATACGTTACTTTTTCGTGAGTTGTAGGCTTCACGAAGCGTGACAAGTATTACTTTTTTGTGAGTCACAGGTGTTACGAAACGTTACATATGTTACTCTTTAAAAAATCATAGGCGTTACAAAGCGTTACTTGCGTTACGTTTTAGTTAGTTATAGGCGTTACGAAGCTAAACTATAGGCGTTACATTCGTTATTATTTGTGAGTTATAACGTTACGAAGCGTTATAAGCGTTACTCGTTTGTAAGTTACAATCGTTACATGCTTTACTTTTTAGTAAATTATAGGCGTTACAAAGCATTATTTTTTGTTAATCATAGGCGTTACGAAGCGTTGAATGCGTTACATTTTAGTAAGTAATAAGCGTTACGAAGCGTTACATGCGTTACTTTTTTGTAAGTTGTGATGTTATGAAACATTACATGCGTTACTCATCTGTAAGTTACAATCGTTACATGTGTAACATTTTATTTATTTTTTAGTTTTTTTTTTAATTTTTATGCGTTACGAAGCGTGACCATTTCTAAATTACAAGCATTACAAAGCGTTACTATTTCGTAGGTTACAGGTGTTACGAAACATGACATGTGTTACTCTGTATATATTTTGGCGTTTCGAAGCGTTACATGCGTTACTTTTTCGTTAATTTCAGGCGTTACAAACGTATCTGTTTTATAAGTTATAGACTGTGTCGAAGCGTTTAATGCGTTACATTTTTGTAAGTTATATTTGTTACATTCCGTACTTTTTCGTGAGTTATAGGTGTTACGAAGCGTTACAAGTGCTACTTTTTGTAGGTCACAGATGTTGCGAAGCGTTACATGCGTTACTTTTTTATCCATAGGCGTAACGAAGCGTTACTTTTTAGTAAGTTTTCGGCGTTACGAAGCGTTACATGCGATACTTTTTTGTGAAATATAGGCGTTACGAAGCGTTACATGCGTTACTTTTTGTGAGTTGTGACGTTACAAAACGTTACTAGTATGTAAGTTACAAGCGCTACATGCGTTATATTTTATAAGTTTTGGACGTTACGTAGCGTTATATTTGTTACAATTTGTGAGCTACAGGCGCTACGAAGCGTTGCATGCGTTACATAAATTATAGGCGTTACATAGCGTAACTAGCGTTTCTCGATTATAAGTTACAAGTATTACGATGCGTTACATGTGTTCTTTTTTAGTAAGTTTTCGGCGTTACGAAGCGTTACCTTTTGTAAATTATAGGCGTTACGAAGCGTGACTTTTTGAAGGTTACAGGCGTTACCAAACGCGACATGTGTTACTCTGCGTTAGTTTCTTGGAAGTTGTAGGTGTTACGTACGTTACTCTTTCTGTAAATTACGGGCATTAGAAAGTAATACATGCGTTACTTTTTTGTAAATTAAAGGCGTTACGAAGCGTTACATTCGTTACTTTTAATAAAAATTTGGTCGCATGTTTTTGTAAGTTTCAGGTATTACAAAACGTTACATGTGTTACATTTTTTAAAGGTACAAGCGTTACGAGGCGTTACATTCATTACTCTTTTGTAAGTTTAATATGTCACGAAGCGTTACATGTGTTACTTTTTGTAAGTTATAGGTGATTAAAAGCTTACAAAAATTTTGGCAATTTTAACATTATTATTAACTTATTTGCAAAATCTACTGTAAATGTCAAAGTTATGTAATGATTAGAAATGATCCTGCAAGGACATGGAATACACTGATCAAAATTAGCACGATGACATATGAGAGTATTCAGTAAATTGAAATGTTCACATGAATTGGAGCAGCTTCCTGGAATGTCTTTTTTACTGTCATACAACGGAACGGCGCAGAGGAACATTTAAAGACGAAGAAAAATGCCGTTTACCAGAAAATGTATGGTTTGGCAGACAATATTCAGTAGTGGTTGAGTAGTTCTTTCCCAGAATTTCAGCGGCTCTCACCCATCTAATTAAAAATAAAACACAAAAGGAAGTTTTGCATTGTTTTCGAGTAGTCTTTATAATGAAATAAGTGACGTAACCTATAAAACGCTCTGTGTTCAAACCGTTCAATTTCCTCGGAGATGTGATATAACCGATTTCAACAAGCTAAAGCCCGTTTGGAAGTTACTATTAGGTCATTGAACGAGCTCGAAGTTCAAATGGCTGTCACATCTAGGTCCGGAATTATAATGGCACGATTGACATAACCGACTGACCGCATTTTTTTCATCGGCAAAATTTTCTCGGAGATAACTCAACAAATTTCGATAGACCTAAGCTTATTGAAATGCTACTATGAGGTCATTGATCAAGTTTAGATGGGTAATGTCAAATATTTCCGTTTCGGGAGATGTATTCTTATAGACGACGTAACCGACATCTCGAAGCATTTTTCAATGCACCAAAATTTTTCGGAAATGCCTGAATTGATACATATAATTACAAGTTGTTTAAAAGCTTTGCATTTTTGAGATCTGGGGAATCACTGTATTGTCACAAATTCTCGGCAGAAGTTTATTGTGGTTCTAAGTACTTAAATATTGTTCAATGGTTAGGTATCCTTACTTTGTATTAAAAGGTCACTCGATTCCTCGTCAAAACATTTTTTTCACGTTATCAGACAACGTTTCGTGGTCATGGTTTCTCATTATTGACTTCAATAGTAATCGAACTATTGAAAAGGGTAACTGAAGTTTTGAGGATAAAAAATGCAGGCTGGGATGTTCATTTGTTATTTTATTTTTTTAAATTACGACGCTATTGTATAACACCGTCAGTATCTTTCCTTCACTTATTACAGTAGGTCTATAAAGTAGACATAACACTCGATGAATTTCAGTAACTAAAGATCGTTTTGCATACAAAAATCTTACTACAGTGCGAACTCTATAGTGGGGGGAAACAACAATTGAAATACACTGTTTACTGTACGCACAAATAAGCAAATGACTACTGCACTAAAACAAAGTCTGAAAAAGCTTATTCAGGGATCACGGTTAGGTAACAAAACTGCACGAGTAGTGCACGTACTGCTATGTACAAATTTAAACGTGCTACGAATTGTCTATTTTAAAATAGCACTTACTTTTCAAATACGCCTCGTAAAGGACACTTTTTCATGTGACGGTGGTTCACCGGAAAGTAAATACTTCAACTAACTATCACTGCTACATGCTTAAAACATATTACAGACGGCGTCAAAAAAAAATGCGTCATTTTCGGTAAAAAGAGATATCTATCGAAAAAAAAGATATATAAGAAAAAAAATCAAAAGACTCTACCGACCAATAGGGTAACGGTCATATTCTTGGTAGTAATCAAAATGCAGTATATATTCATACCTAATATGTAAAAGAATGGAACATTTTCTTAAATTCTTAGACACGATGTACTTCATATTTCCACCAGACCAAAATATATTAGATTGTTCAAAATACCTCCGTCCAGAAACGGAATCAATGGCGGTGGATTGGATTGGATGAAGTGTCACACAGTGGTAAGATTAGAATTAAACTTTATCACCAGAATGCTTTTGAGGTTCAGTTTTCTCATATTTTCAAAAATTTGAGACTTTTGTCATCTACTTTTATCAATCTGTTTCCCGTTGATAATTGACAAATTAATTCGTTACCGATCAAGGTATTTGTTGTTTTTTTTAATTAAAACGATTTTAAATCAAAAAACTACAGAAAATCACAAAAACAAAATCACTTACTCAAAGTGACGAGTAATTCTAATCAATTACATTAAAAATACTATGAACTCTTCATTTCGCTTAATGTGTTTTCTTTAATCGAACAAATATTAAATCATGCCAAATGTTGCCATTTGGCAATCGAATAGAACAAATCGAAAGTCCAAATGCCATATCTCGAAAGTAAGCTGAATCTTCCGGTAACGGAATATTTGCACCGACGAAAGCTCTATACATTCCGTCTTCCTAAAAATGCTAGAATACTTGTACGCACCCTCCCAGTGCCGATAAGAATGTTTATCTTTTTGCTGAAGCAGCTTCAACGCTGAAGAAGTTCTAGAGCAGCCATTCCAAGAAGCCTGTTTTAAATTAATTATACACACGCTAATGTTCAGGCGATATAGCCGAAAAAATCTCATTAACAACTTCCGATAAGCTTTGCGAAAAAATTTTCCAAGACCGTTCCTTCATAGATGTTTTCAGTTTAACAGTTTAACAGCGTAGTAATGTATATTTTGAGACGGTTCTTTAACTTTTATCATTTAATTTTCTTTTATAAATATTGACGGTAAAACATGGAGAGTTCTAATCGCTACATTTTTACGCACGTCTCAATGAGAGGTGGGGTTAAAACTCGGCAATATTTTCAAAACCTAGAAGTGTTACACCAGAAAAATTAATTGCTCGCTGTTTACCCGACAAACACGGAAAATTAAGGTAAAGATACTTTGATCAGTCAAATTGTGCCTACACCAAAGTGGCAGAAATCCATTGCTGGATGGATTTACAACTTCTTACCTTTATCATATAGACAAATTGTACAATCACTGTGAAAACCGAATTTTGAATCGAAACCCTATACCATTCGATTCAGTTCGTTGAGTACGCAAAATATCTGTGTGTGTATGTTAAATCCGGGTGAGACCCCGCGTCGGTACAGCCCCGGTAACCAGTAAACACTAATAATGGCAGTAAAGTATCCTTTCATGAGCACCAAAAATTCTCATAGCTCTATATCTGCAAACTGAAAACTCATCTGTTGTAAATCAATAAGAATTCAGCTTTCAGTATGCACACTAGTCATATAAGCATTATCAATGAATAGCCGTATATTTTGACAAAGTCGTCCAGTCCTTAATCCAGTCACAAAATCGATTGAAATGCCAATTATCGATTATTTGCTGCCATAATGCGACATTAGCATGTGCTTATTGGTTACCTGGGAGATGCACTTCCGATATCTCGTATATCGATTCGATATATATTGGAGCCAGGATGTTTGTGAGTGTTAGAGTGATTTTCTTCACGCAAAAGAAAACCTAAGTAATCAATCGAAAATGTTGTACTATTAACTATTTACTCTTGATCATGTTGCGGAGACCATCAAACTTTTAGCGCTGTTTTTGAAAATAATTTTTTACCGGTGATGTGTTTATTCTTATAAATCGACGCGATTATTGCATTGTCTGACATTTTTTTTGTTCGTAAGAATTGACGTTTCGAGTAAAAATTAAGGTGGCATGGTGTCTATATCCTTCAATCGGTATAGATGCCACGAAAAACTCAGGGTATGACACCGCACCTACCTACTTTAAGCACTCTAATGAGACGTAGTTACTTAAGTGATCCACCTAGCAGTGAGATGATACCGATTTATCGATGCAAATGTTTTCTACATCAACAATCAATTTTCTCTCAAAAATTGTTACTAGAAAGACTAATATAAAGATTAACACGTTGAACAATTATGTTGCCAAAAGGAACCGTGCTACAAACAAACCGAGCCATAATACTGTGCAGAAGAGTACTGAATTTAATCTTTCAATTACTCAGAAATGATAACATTGAACATTGTGTCTAATTTCGATTCCAGTCGTCATTCGCCTATTCATGATGATTTACCAAAACATACTGAGTAGTGACGTCACCTTACACTGTCAAAACAACTTGCAGACAATTGAGTAATCCCAATTGAAAAAACAAACCTCCTAAAAACACCCGTTTACTACTCTAAAGTAAGTTGTATGAACTCAACTGTTGAGTTGCATTGACGCGATTTCCGGTTGAATGCGGTTCACTAGGCCGAACACGGAGTTCAACCAGATAGATTAAATATCTTATAAACCAGCAATTATTTCGATCCAAGGATTGATTTTGTAAACGCGTTTTCGTGTGACAGATAGGCGCCAGTTAGCTGGATAATGCTAAGTCAATTCAGTTTGGCATCAATCGTGTTGATGTCAAATCGTGTACATTTTTTCCAGGATTTTTTAATGTGGAACACATTTTTGTTTTCTATATAGGGGTGCAAATTAGAAACTCAAGAAAAGTACACGTATAAATGTGGTCAGGTTTTGAACAATTACAGCTCAGTCAATTTTGTATCAATTATTAATATTATGTCACCATTTGATTGGAAATATTTCTATGTTTTGATTTGATTGTATCAAGCCACGTATTTTTAATTGTATATCATTGAAATGTTGATTAATAGCTAACAGTGTCTGCAAAAAATCTTCGGCATAGCGATTTCCCTGCCATGGTCGACGGTTTTGAAGGAGTAAGAGATATATCAATGGAAAAGCATCGCTCTGATTGGTCAATCGATGCAAAAGCAAAGCTTCCACGTGAATCTATAAATATAATGTTTTAGTCCTACGTGTAACATGCTAGAAATTAGTTTTTTTTTGTTTAAAAGATATTTTATTCAGGCCTATTTGCATTCAAGCTTTACGTGGCCGATTTAGCTGAGTTATTAGATAAATTTTTTTTTGTACTGGATCCCCTTTTTCTAGGGGGAGAGGAGCTTCCATTTTCCTCCTGCGAGGATTGAGGGGCAGTTTGTTCGTGGTTCGTCTCGTCATCCATTGCCGTGGTATTATTGTTGATTTCGTTACTAGTTGCTGTAGATGCGCCTTGTTGTACATTGTTTACAGTTGCTGGTTGGTTGGATGGTTTCGTTGAAGGGAATACTTCCCTGTTGTTGGTGACTGTCACAGGTGTACTGGGGTTGCTTGGGGTGAAGGAAGCACCGTTGCCCTTTGGTATAGTTGTCTCCTTGTCCAGTTTATCACATGGCTTACCGTAGTGAACAGCTTTTTGGCAATATTGACATGTGGCCATCTGATTGTCATAGGTAACAAGTGATTTGAACGGTATTCTTGTATTCTGACCGAATATCACATAAGAAGGTATAGGCCTCCTCAAGCGCATGCGTAATTAACGTACGCCATTTAGAATACCGGGGAAAAAATTCTTCCACTTTTCTTTTTCGATAGAGAGAATCTTTCCGTATTGGGACATAGTTGCGCGAATATAGGGATCGATGACGCTTAAGGGAAGATCATGCACACGCACTTCTATAGCACTATCTTCCATATATACTGGAATGTTTTACTTGATATTTTAATGCTCCACATAGTGCAAATTATTATTGTCTTTAGCAAATTGAATTGCATCCAACTCTTTATAGAACTGGATATAAACAACATTATTGGTCTTATTGCATTGAAGTAAATGCACACGTTTAATGTCAAGATGCATTTGCTCCTTAAGCAAACCTTCAAGTTCTCGTATCGAAGGTCGAATTTTGCACTGTCTGAAGTCAACAATAATTGTATTCTTTCGTACCGGCGGTAGCTTTTGTTCGTTTGGTTCACTCATTTTCGAGGTCTATTGTTCACTACACAATACTGTACTTGGTTTCTTCTGTCCCCAACGTAAGCGGTTTTGTTTTATCGACTGACTTGGATGAGATGTAAACCCGAACTGCTAGAAATTAGTTATTGCTAGACAGTAAAACGAAAAGTGCCATAAAACGATTTGAAGCTTCCATTGATATACTCTGATATTGTGTCATGCCAGTTCGGATGAAATTCCATGGTATGTCGTTTTCACCTGAGAAATTTGCAACTACCCCAGGGTAAATTTTGAGTGCTTAAGATTGATTTCTATTTTTTATAGGATGAACTCGATTAATAATGAGAAAAAGTTTATCGCTTCAACCGAAATCGCAGAATGGTAGTAATGGTAGAGAAACGCTATAAAAATAACTGCTTGCTTACAAAACTTGAACACAAGCTTGGCGAAGAGAAGTTTAAATATCGATATCAGTATCGCAAGCATATACAAACTTATAATTGCATACATTTGGGCTATTGGTGTAATTTCGTCGGCTACAAAACAAATACATATCACGACAAATAGAGTCTATATTCTGGGCTCGCGTGTTCGGCGTTGGTTCCTAAGCAGACTCTAGTGCATTTGCGGATTCAAAAGTTTGAGGATTAATTAAAAATGCCGATGATTAGAAATTTTGGTTGCCTTGTTCCACATCAATGGCTCGAACAACCTTATGGAGCTGATCCTTGTAGTTTTTTTTAACCAGCGGTTATTTTAACATTGGTAACCTTAATGTTACTTCTGATTAGACAGAAACTTAGTTTTATCCTTCCGCTGAACGAAAATGGTTGTGTATACGCTTGAGGAACGCGTTATCGCTTCGCCAACTGGGCTTGCGATCAGCTTGAAGAAGACGCCGATTTTTGCCAAAAAATCATCTTCTCGGATGAGGAACATTTTCATCTCGACGGGTATGTTAATAAGCAAAATTGTCGCATCTGGGGGGCGGAAAACCCGCACGTTATTATGCAGAAGCTGATGCATCCTCAGAGAGTGACGGTTTGGTGCGGATTTTGGTCTGGCGGCATCATTGGGCCATTATTCTTCGAAAATGAGGCAGGAGCCGCCGCAACGGTCAATGGCGAGCGCTACCGCGCCATGATTAACGATTGGTTCTTCCCGTTACTTGAAGAGGGAGACTTGGACACCATTTGGTTCCAACAAGACGGCGCGCCACACAACCAACGCTACGATCGATCTTCTTTGACGCCGTTAGACTATTATCTTTGGGGGGCTGTCAAAGATAAGTGTTATCTGGACAAGCCAGAGACAATTCAAGCCTTGAAGGACAATATTCGTGCAGCCATAGCTGAAATGAAGCTGCCGAGGCAGCCATTTGAATGAAATCATATTCCACAATTAACCGGAAGGATTGTACTTTAATATGAAAATATAAATTTTAGAATCGGATGAACCGTTTGTGTTTTATTGCATATTTAAAAAAAAGTTACATGGTGGACCCTGTATGAGCACCGCAATTTATGATAAAATTTTCAGTAGTGTGATATATTCAAAACTAGCTCAAAGTTAAGTTGTTTGGTGGAATTTAGTACCAAAATAAGGCGCCCTAAATTCCAAACACACATAATTGAACGATTCATAGCACATTGCGTATGATGTAAAACCAACACATACGAATATGGAATCATTCTTAATTAATGACTTATACATTGCTATATGTTTCAGATACAACAATTTACGAAATATATTTGGTAACTTCTCAGAAAGTGCCACTGAAAATACAATAATAATTTGAATATTTTGCGTTATAAAATGAAAATATTTGATTACTGCACCGCTCATTGACGCACTGACTGAACAGCACACAGTTCTTCACCAGTTGCACCGTCAATTGAAAACTCAGTTATTCCGTCGTCAGTTCCCTTGAAATAACAAACATCTCATTCAATTGACAGAGAGACCTCCTATCAAATGAGATCCTAGTGAATTTTAAGTTGGTTCTAGATAATAAATTAACGGTAAACCAGTCTTGACAGCTGAGATGGTAATCACAGAATGTACTTAAATTTGGTTCCTCTTCCGATCTTCATTTCGAATACTTTAAAATACGTCTCAATGCATACCAAAAATCGAAAATTATCTATTCACCTTTGCTGACGATAATTGTGAACTAAAATACAAATCGCCACCCTTTGTTTATTATGCCGGTCGAAATAATTCTCTGTCATCGAGTTGTTGTTCATGCCTATTTATTGAATCTTGTTCACTGACAGTGAAACAGGTAGATTCATTGGCGCTTGAAATGAAGTAAGCAAAACTTCAAATGACTTGGGATGGCTATTCAATTGATAATGAATCCAGTATGTCTCATTTAAGTATGCAAACAAAAGTCATTTGAATGAATTGGAATATAAGGAGTTTATCGAAAATAAGCTATCCACATACATTTGTGTTATACGCATGTATTTGTGATAATTTTTTATGCTCAAATCACAGCATGCTGTGCGTTTGGCTGTCAGCTTTCGTTTGTTTACTTGTTGAAATTCTGCGTTTTCAAAATGACGCGTATTGAAAAGAAAGTGAAAATTAAGTCATTTAGGGGTTAGCCAAATTTTGTGCTAGGGCACATAACCGTTTTTATTATTTTTACGTTTCGTCTTTGACTCATCAGTGCAGAGCAGTTCAAATTGAACTGCCGAGTTTAGCACTAAGCAGTTCAATTTGAACTGCTCTGCACTGATGAGTCAAAGACGAAACGTAAAAATAATAAAAACGGTTATGTGCCCTAGCACAAAATTTGGCTAACCCCTAAATGACCATACCTGCATCGGCCAGAAATAGTCGAAAACACGTTTTCGTTCGGCACGTCAGAATAGACATTGCACTCCGTTGCAAAACAAAAAGTGTTCTGTAAGTAGCAGAAACTTTACGTCTGCTTAGCGGTTCAAATTGAACTGCCGAGTTTAGCACTAAGCAGTTCAATTTGAACTGCTCTGCACTGATGAGTCAAAGACGAAACGTAAAAATAATGAAAATTAAGGTTCTGGACACATGGCTAAGTGAGAAGGGTATTACTATGCGAAAATTGGCAAATCGGTTTGGAAATCATCATGCCAGTGTTAAAACCATCAATAATAAGTTTGGGGAACACTATTCTTTGGATGAGCTACAAGAAAGAGGCAGAAAACCCGGTTCTTCCAACCCGAAACTGGACCAGAAAGTGGTATCTCTAATCATAAAGAACAAATCAGTGTCAATACGTGATTTGGCCAAAAAAGCAGGAACGAGTGTCGGATTGATCCAGCGTATCAAGAGGCGAAATCAGTGTAGAACAGAAGAAGCGAGCAGTAACAAGGGCCCGAAAAGTGTATTCTCGTCTTTTGCCTTTTGTCCGGATGCATGCGTTTTCATGGACGATGAGACTTATGTAAAGGAGGACTCAAAAACCCTTCCAGGTCCACAATACTTTACGGTCGTCGTCGTTGGGGAGGATGTGAGCGATGCGGACAGGTCGATTCAAATGGAGAAATTCGGTCGAAAGGTACAGGTATGGCAAGCAATATGTTCCTGTGTTTCGAAGTCAACCATTTTTTACACTATCGGAACTATAAATGCAGAAATCTATTGATCTGAGTGTCTCCACAAGAGATTGTTCTTTTTATATAAGAAGCATAGTACACCTCCACTGTTTTGGCCGGTTAGCGTCGGCTCACTATGCCAAAACCACTCTCAATAGGCTTGCGGAAAAGGGTATAATTTTCGTTGAGAAATATATCAATCCACCATTGCCCTCAGCTTCGACCCATCGAACGTTACTGGCAATTGTGAAGAGAGTCTTCAAGGAAACTGGTAAGGCAGTCGGGAACATGCAGGCGTTCAAAACAATTTGGGCTCAAGCGTCGAAAAAATGCGATGCAACACTTGTCCGGCACTTGATGAAGAGCGTTCGATCAAAAGTTCGAAAATTCGTGAAGGAATAACTTAAATTTCATCCGGTTTTCATTATGCTCAAGTTTAACCTCGTTTCATTATGCTCAAGTTATAAAGGATCAATTTTTAGTTTGAATAAAATATCGTTTTATATCGGTGAAAGACTAGAAATTTCATTGTCATCAAATAATTTCATTCGAAAATGAAATTTTACTGCACTGAAATGAACACCGTTCACTTTAACTTTATAGTGCTAAATATAATTTCATACATTTTGGCAACTAATATAATTTAGTCGTACATACGAATTACGGCGATGAGTCTTGTTACTTGAGTCACGTTCTGAAATTTCAAACAAAACTAAAAGGTTTACGTTGTGACTATAACTGTATATCAATGATCAAGTATTATGACGACTGAATGAACTGTTCCATTGAAATTATCAGTCATTTCAAACTATGAATTCAAATAAAAACTACACACATCACTTTAGTGGAACATTTTCAATTAAACTAATAAACAAAAAAAGTCAATTGGGAACGCGGACGAACTGAGCTCACCACCACCACTCGCCACTAGTCATAGCATCGTACCAGAGAAATTATTTACGACAACTTGTTTTGCACCGCCATTAAATTTCTCATTGCGTTAAGAGAAGCCAAAATTCATATTCGTGATGCTACAGAACATATCCCCAAATACGACAAATGACTACTGTATTAATTATAAAATTTTGTAAACATTAATTACTGAAATACTCACCCTTCTCCCCAACGGCCGATGCAATTTGGATCATCTCTCCTAGTTTCGACTGTGAGTGCAGAATTTATATCCTATGACAAGCACATCAGTCAGCGGCACAAACAAAATGGGTGGCAAACTTGGCAAAACAGTTTACATACGTTCAGCAGCTAGGAGCAGCGGCTCCTAGCCGGGAGCAGAACGTTTATTTTCTTTTCGTTCTATTTAACAATAACACTGTTATGCTGATTTCAGTTTAACATGTTCTTGTTTCCCCGTGCTGCTTGAGATTCTGTATTTCCATGCTACCAGCTCAATGTGAATAAGTGTATTCATATGCAATCCGGTACCGGAATACCGACCAAACGTTGCAAATCAACAAGCAACCGTCATCATCGTCGTTGTCGGCGTCGTCGTCGTCGTCGTCGTCGCTGCTTACGGTCACGCGGCTGGACGGTCGACTAACAACGATGGTTTGTAGCTATTTGCAAATAGGAACACGAAAATGCTTCAAAGCTGTTGCACTGTTGCAGTTTAGTTAGCTCACTTACGCTACACCATCAGCAGTCCCACTCCGGAAAGGATGTCGGTGGTCTCACAATCTCCCGCGGCTAATTTTGCCGAACTTCTCTGGAACGACAACGCGCCGTTGTGCTGTTCGTTCTCGTATGGAGTGATTTCGTAGGAGTGCTCTGTCCATTCGTTGGTATGAAGTTTGCTAATGAAATAAGCACATTTCGTGTTTATTTATTTTTTTGCATATTTCGATTCATTTTGCAACGAATTGAAGAAATCCACAAAGCAGCTTATTTTTCTTCTTCAATGAAAACAACCCTCAATTCACTGTGAACACAAAGAGTATACTGTAACTTGCGTTAACCGTCACGAGAACTCTGCAAACATAGACTGCCGAGGATATAAAGGGTAATATTTTTCTTGATATCTTTCTAGCAACACTGTTTTTGACAGATAACGCGAGAATCGTGTCTTGTGTCATTGTCACACTTGTTCAGTTTGGTATATAATTCAATGATGAAACGTCGTTTGGTCCAAATTTAATCATGAATGAGTACTGGTGAAGTTTGAGGAAGATCCACTTTTTATCGAGAAATTATGCTCAGCGACGAAGCTCGTTTCTGTTTTTTTATGCGTTTCATGTTAAATAACGCGTAAAAAAGGGTTTTTGCATAATGAAAGAAATCTCAAAATATATACATATACAAAACAATCTAACATGCTTTAGGGAATTGAATATTGTGGAATGTACATGAATGAATTAATTAGTGTCAAAGAACCTAAATAAGATCGTGGGCATCCAAGAATTATCTGGAAAGCAAATATTGTATATAATCGCTTTTATATGATTATTGAGTGCGGTATGTACTCGTAGTACTATTCACAGAAAAAACTAGCACCAACACCAAAACCTCCTCGGACAAGACTTTAAGCCTACCAACATAACCAATGACCCATGCAAAAATTACCTGAAGTTCAGGAATAAGATCTAACAGTGTAACAAAGTGCGCTAACGAACTTATCGTTCTCGGTCCATATTCATGATGCCACATGCGATCAATAGGACAATTGTAATTGTTCTAGGCCATCCAAAAACTACCTGAAGTTGTATCTCTACGACTATGAACAGCATTGAAAAATTATACATAAACTGCTGGACGTTCGTGTAGATCTTAAGACTTGTTTTCACTGAAGTTCTTGGACGACTGGGAACCTCCCTAGAACAGCTATAAATAGACAAGTAAGCAATATGTTGCTCTAAAACTATGAACCACAAGCAAAAAAAGCATTAGCCGTTGTAGTTCTTGCTGTGACACAGTGTAGTCCCTAAGGACAATACTCCAAGTAGTTCTTGAATATTGGAACATATTTTAAGTATTTACATAGCCTCAGAACATACTCAGAGGGTCCTCGGACTCTAAAGCATCGGACGTAGTAGAATTGTTCATGTACTTTACACTAAAATCAAATGAAATTTTAAAAACCTTTGTTCACGCGAAAATTTGAAATAACGCGATGTTTTATTCAATTTACGCGAAATTTACTTTACGCACCCCCGGCTCTGCGCGTAAATTGAGGTTCCAGTGTACCGGTCGATATGTGGGAGAGAGTGTGCCAAAATTGGACTTTGCGCATGGGCCATCTAAAGCGGAGCCGCGGCGAACATTTGCATGAAATCATCTTCAAGCATTGAATTATATTGATCGTTCTATCGATTTTGATAAAGTTATCTTAGATTTTCTCAATTTTGTTATATTTTTGTCGTGAATACGACTCACTTTACTATGGGGCGCCTTTTCAAAATTTACCCTCTGAAAGAGTGATACGTTTTTCATCGTGAATATCTCTTGTTGTATCTAACGTATCAACATAATTTTTGCTACATCCAATCGGAAATGTGATCATAATTTTATGATTAAATTTTCAGCCGTATGACATAATCTTAAATAATTCAAAATTAAACTTTTCTGAAATGCTTGGTATCACCGAGTATCAAAGAAGAAAACTCATGACGCGTGTTTGCCTTTCTCGTATTTTGTAAGTTCGTAGCTCATCATGATCTGTAGAAAGATTTATATAATCTAACCAAATACAAATTATAATACGGAACACTTCGACAAATTTTCAAGGACACATTTTGCATCGTGCGGTACGCTGTAATGATACACTGTCAGAGTGACAATGTACTTTAACGAGTTTTCTATAAAACTAGCAACACTGAAGGGTAAGAACAAGGTCACCATAGTTACTGATTATTATAGTGAAAAATAAATAAACAAACAGTTTTTATCTGATAATCAAGATCACAAACAAAATGTAAGTTAAACAATAATCTAGAATGGTTTAGCCACCATGAATATACTACTAGCTGTATTGATATTTGTAGATTCGTGGGTGTTTGTGTTCATTTTTCATCTTTTGTGCTAGTGCCGGTGATATTTAGACTGATTGTTGCAGTTTAATACATCAACGATAAACATAAACAAACAAGTTTGTTTTGCACCGTAGCAACTAGCATAAAGCGTGTTTTAAGATTGAATCAAAATATAAATGTTTTATTTTACGTCCGTGCGGTTAACTTAGTTTTACAATCTGGCTTTATTCGTGGGTGACGCTGAACTGCTCTAGCTTAACAAAATTGTATATGCCTACGACAATGCTTAATATGTGTGTGTGAGTACAGGGGTGCGCTCATCATAGGGTTGCTCAAAAGTCAAATATTATTACAAAGCGTTGCCAGAAACGATCTCCTTCCACATTTACAAACTATCGCAATGAAAGGGAGTAATTTGCTAGGCTTACTTGTTCAGGCTGTGAACCAAACATTGGCGGTTCGTTTGTATGGGACTTAGGGGTATTATTATTTGTATTTGGTCTAACTACCAATAGATTCGAACAACATTGAAGTAAGTAGAGAACAAAATATCTGCTGTATTGCAACAACATTGAAGTAAGTAGAGAACAAAATATCTGCTGCTGTATAACTGCATCAATATAAAAGATTAACATTCCACTTTTTCGCATAATTTTCTGAGCAACGGTTGTCGAAGCAAGGCGTACGGGAGAGAAACATCGAAGACCTCACGCTATTGGTATGAAACGAGCGCCGAACAGCAGAATTGTGCCGAAGAACAGTTGCAGCTCGGTACGCAGCATAACCACACCGAAAGCCTCTCAGTGGAAGTCGTCAGTCGTCAAGGGAGCGCTGTTCAGTTAAGTTGTCCAGAATTCGAATCGAAATTCATTGTGAGTTCCAAATGCACCTACCGATTCCGCCCAAAATGGATTGTTTCATCTTCTTGGGAATCCAATTGGAAATCACATTGAGTTCCAAGTCAAGTTAAGAACGAGTTTACCGAGTTTACACTCCAAGAGCCTTCTCAGTTCTGTCTAAATGCAGATCCTGTTGGTCGTGACAATTCAGGGCACTTTTCATTTCATTTCTCCATTTTCTCCATTTTTCTCCATTTCCTACCAAAAGCATCAGATTTATCAAAATAAAAGTTGAAAATGTTTGCACCGTCACTAACACATTAAATTACGACGGCAACGCTCCACGCAATGTGAAAATGAAAGTATTTATGTAGAACACATCTTTATACTAGTATGACTGTCGTTTCGAAAGATGCTGTACGAAACAGGGTTGCCACATACCTTATGATCAAAAAAGAACCGGAATTTTCATTTTAAAATTCCAACGCCGGTCCAATCGGTAAACTTTTATTCTCTCAACGTTGGCAACACTTTTATACACATTCTGTCAAATTTTGACGCATATCGTACGATTAGTTTTTGTTTGGCGTCTATACGTTTTATTCTCTCAACGTTGGCAACACTTTTATACACATTCTGTCAAATTTTGACGCATATCGTACGATTAGTTTTTGTTTGGCGTCTATACAAAGAAGTTGAAAAATTTTCGTGTGGCGATTTTTATAATGGATGAAAATTTAGAATAACGGCTCACCTTCGAAGCGCCATTCGGTCGATTGTTGTGCGGTTTCCAAATCATATTCATAGATCCACACCTCATCACCAGTTATGATGCATTCGATGAATGTGGGGTCACTATCTGCGTTGGAAATCATCTCTTTGGCCACATCAACACGACGCTGTTTTTGAATCCATTTGCAACACAAAATCCATTTGCAACACAAAATTTGATGCACGCACGATGTTCTAAATTTTCATCCATTATAAAAATCGCCACACGAAAATTTTTCAACTTCTTTGTATTTGGCGTCTATACCCAAACTAATCGTACGATATGCGTCAAAATTTGACAGAATGTGTATAAAAATGTTACCAACGTTGAGAGAATAAAAGTTTACCGATTGGACAAGCGCGGGAATTTCAAAATGAAAATTCCGGTTCTTTTTTGATCATTAGGTATACAGATTAGTTTGCAGATTAATATGTGGCGAGACGAAAGAATTTCTTAAAACCGCTAAAAATCCACATTTGTTTAAAAATTGTTTATCTAAATATATTTCATGTTTTTATGCGGAATAACATATCAAGTATGTCCCATTTTTATATCCTCGTAAAAATAAGCCGATTCATTGATTTCATGAGCAAGTATATGAAGTTGGATATGAAATCTGTTTCTTAACAAGCTACTACGCTTGGAGGCACATGTATTGATCTCGTATTCGTTAGAAATATCAATATAGAAAGCCGTAGATATATTTCATACTTTTCATATAATAGGCCTCTTGTATCATTGATCAACCCAGCGAAATAATGTTTTCTTCATTGGAAGATTATAATCGGTTGTGAACGCTATATCTACGCCACCAATAAAGACTGTCCCAGAAAAAATGAACGCACTTTGATTTCGCTGTAAATAATTCACAAGTGTTAGATATTCACATTTTATCCGATATACTGATAATATTAGACTACAACAACAGAATATTACTCTCTACATTTGCTACTAAGCCATTGTAGACTAGCTGGCGCACCTTCTTGCGAACGTTCCTCAGTAAATTCCGTACAGACCTTATGACGACAAGTTTTGACACTTTTTTCCAATATTTTTCGAACTAAGACGTGCCTTCGTTAATGCCTAAAATTCCTCAATTGGTCGAAGTTGTGGGCAATTTGGTGGATTCATGTCTTTTAGGACGAAAGTGACATTTTTGATAGTATACCATTCTACCGTTGATTTCGAGTAGTGGCAAGAAGCAAGATCTAGCCAGAAGACAACAGAATCCTTGTGGCTTCGAATCATGGGTAGAAGTCGTTTTTGTAAACATTCCTTGATGTATATTTCGCTGTTCATTAAAGCAGTGGTGATGAAGGGTTTCGAAATCTTACCGCAGCTACAAATTGCTTGCCAGACCATAGCTTTCTTACCAAACTTTCGACTTCAATCGATATCTCGAACTGGTTTAACACTTGCCCTACTCCAGCCCCTGTCAGCTTGAAGCGAAATCAAATTTCAGTTCAGCAACGCCATCGGATTAAATTAAATAGCTTGTTCTGCAAAGAATTGTCTTTCCGTGCACCATGTAAATAATGAATAAATATGAAATATTAAGAAAATCAAGTTCGGATATAATCGGTATGCAACGAAATTCATCAAAAATTCTATTTTTTCATTGCTTTCATTTTTTTCATTTTTTGTTCATTTTCTTTGCCATTTTTACGCTACGAAAGCAGCTTCCGTAAGTTCCGAATATAACATCAAACGGAAAACTTTCCTAACGCTCCCAGGACTCGCACCGCTTCCAGTATCCGCGTACATTTGTCGCCACCTGTCGCACAGTATATGAAAACATTTGGTTGCTACAAAACCCTCACTCACTCTCCCCTACCCGGTGGATGTTGTCGACCCACATCGGTCCGATCATCGGGCCGATTATCGGACCGATTGAGCACGATATAGGGCCGATTGTAGCGCTTCGATCGGTCCGTCATCGGACAATTCTGCACCATTTGCATCAATCGCGTCGACCTAAAAAAGCTTTATGTTTACATCATGTATCGCTAGAGAAACAGAGCGAAGGAATATCAAACAAGGCATTTTCGAGCCGACGTCTCCCCGATAGGGTGTGAAATACAATATTTTGTTTTGATCATAGAGGCTATAACCTTTAGGTCATTCGCCTCTTAGGGCCAGAAAAACTCTGGCCCTATGTTCGGAGTTGGAAATCCAACCCCGACATATCCCATCCCCTGAGTATCAGACATCCGCTCTCTGCTTTGGTATTTCTTCACTCTTTTGTTCTACCGATACACTATGTAAGCTCGAAACGCAATCAAAAGCTTTCGTGCACGATGCGTCCGATGTTCGGATTTACTGGGTATGTTATTATTTCGCTTTAACATCATTCTATCGATATGTTTTGGTTTCGTTTTATAGCAACTATAGAGACACTACCACATGGCAACCGAGACCACCATTCGCAGCGTTCTCTTTCACGCCCATGCGTATCTTATACGCCTCACGCCGATCGCTTCCCAGCGCTGTGTTGGTTTCATCCAACGCAGGTTTGGCTGGCTGTCAAAAAATGCTGAAAATTTTTCACTACTGCCGACCACAAGTAAAGAGCTCGTATCCCAGTCGTGGTCTACACCTTTGTAAATTTTGTGAATTTGTCAAATTTGGTTCGAGGAAGTTCAAGGAAGATCTCAAAGCATTGTGGTACGTGAACGCGAGTGTGTTTATTAGTTACAACCCATGCAATTTGTAGTGACTCGGTTCGGAATAATCGAAAATAGGGCTCCGTTTGTTATAGAACAGAAACATTGTGTTCCCGTTTATGGATAGATTGAATTCACACTACGCTCTCCCACATGACAAAGATTACAGAACAATCATCGTTTCGCAAATAACTATTATGTGATACCGTTTTGTATCTCAATCATTTATGATTTGATCTAGTGTTTAGCGTACTTACGACTGCTGTAGTGAAGCTGCAGTCTCGTATCGGAAAACAAACACCTCAGATATCGTTTGATGCAGTGGTACGTTCAGGAACCTGTATGATGATAAGGTGCCATCATCCTTTGGTGTACGTTTAATCAGTGTCCTCAGTGTGAGCTTGTTTTGCGACTTGAATTGACGGCACAGACCGACGGATAGCATTACGAAAATTGCTCATAAATTCTACCGGTTTAATCCAGACCCAAGAAGAAACCCACCAAAATCATTCATTTGTTCCTAGGTTCCTCGTCGCTTCGTTAAGTATGCTGAAGTTAGTATACGTTCGGCTGCTCTAGAGTGATGAGTGAATGTCTCGTGACAAACACAGTGTAATTCGGTGAAGAAAAGTGCTGCCAGTGTCGTCAGGTGGGAAGTTTTCCAGATCGATATCGTGAAAACACCGAATAACTTCAGTTTACCCCTTGTGCTACCTTTCACGCGAGTGACCGATTTTCAGCTGTCAGTTGTGAGTGTGAATAGGTGATTGTCAGCAAAGATCGGTACTTGATTATTGAAGTGGACATGTGATTCATTATTTGTCGCGGGTGGTACAATCCGATGACTAATCAAATGTACTATCGGTATTGATACAAATGCAGGATAAAAAAAACAATAGGCATGAAATAACGAAGTGATCGCCATTTTCTGATTCTCGTTGCATTTTTGCTTCTCTCAGCAGCTGAGTAGTGTTGTGTCATTTTTGCTCTCATTGTTTCCTCTATCTCGCCCCGCAGCCCCTTTGTTGGTTGTGTGAATCCGCGTGGATTTACATTTTCCACCTAGGCTGACTTTCCTTGCACAGCTGAGTGGAATTCGGAAACGAGTATTTCTGGTGACTGGATGAGAGTTACGATGGTACTGAAATGTTGCCAGTTGACCATAGCTTTTTTTTTGCACTTTTGTTAGTGTTTGTTTAAAATCAAATGTCAACAATGACCCCAAGATACAATGCAATTACACCATTCGGTGTCATTGTACATGTTAAATTCTAAAATGAATTGAAGGTATATATGATTCTAATGTAATTTAGTATCGGCCGGTAGTGTATAATAACTTATAAGGTTTATAAATGAAAATCGGTTTAGTCATGACTAGGGAATCCGTTCTATGCTGGTAATCATCGCCATTTCGATACCGATGCAACCAAAGTAACTTGATTCTCATTTTAGATTTAAACATGCAATATTTGTTTACCCGAACGAAAATCAGGTAAACAGTGATAGACAAGCTATTTCGTTTTCCACATTTCCTCTTGCATGCTTCACTGTGCTTTGGATGTAGCGATTTCGAAGCTCCTTGCCCGTTCTGTACTATAAATTTAAATTGTATTACCGATCTCAGCTGTTAAAATCTCGATCGGTGATTTTTTTTCAGTGAATATAACGTTTCTTAACAGCAGTACTGTTGTCCACAAATGTTTATTTGTGCTGATATAATAGTAAAATGAAAATGTTCGGTAGTTCGGCTGTTTAAAATACGTTCAAAGAAGAAAAAAGTGTGAATTTTACAACTTTTACTGTTTCACATGTAGAATTGTAACGGAGCATCTATATTGAAGTATGATTTGAACTGAATTTGGAGTTGATGCAGCTGCAAAATTCAGGTTCGGAATTCAGATTAAGAATTCAGTTAATTAATTTAGGTTTAGAATTCTGGAACTGAACACATTTCCACAATTCAGGATTCAAATTTAATTCTAGAACTGAATATTGAACGTGAATTCCGAACCTGATTTGAAGCATCTTGTTCCAGAACTCAAGTGCTTGAATTCAATTCCAGCATGCTTAATCTGAATGAGGGTAATGAACTCAGAAACTGGAATCACGAGTTAAAGTCAGTTCCAAAACTCTGGTTCAGATCTAAAATTTTGTTCCAGAATAAGAATTCTGGATTCTGAACTCAAATCAAGACACTAAATCTCAAGGAACCAGTTCAAAAAATCTAGCTCCAGAATCAAGAATTAGGATTCAGTTTTGAAGTCTGTTTTGGCTGCTGCTGATTAAAAGTGACTACTCGCTTCGCCTGAGACTACCTCAGAACCGTCAATCCAGAAAGAAAAAGGCAAGCAAGTGTAATGAGTTTTCCTAACTGTTTCCAAAAAAAACATAGTTTTTTTAGTTATCTATGGTTATCTCATACTATCGAAAATTCAATCATGAATTCCATAAATTCCGAAGTCTAAATGAAAGTACGACCTGAGCGTTTCAAGATTTATACCAGGCTTGTTGTTACTGATGTTTGTGTTGACATTCCATGACCATGACATTCAGTTCCGTCTAACGCACTAGAAGAAATACACGATTTTCGATCAAAGTTCAAGAATCAGAACAAATTGGCTCAAATGGCACGTTCCCCTTGATATTTGGACATTTGTGCCTGGCCATCAATTTGTTTTTAGCATCATTTTCCCGATATATAAGAGGAAAGGATTGAAAGGAAATGGTAAGGGTTGGACTAGGAGGATGGGAAAAATTGACGACACAAAAACACATAAAAGCAGAAGTAAATTCTGCACCTCTAAGGGATGCTGAACAATCTGCTGGGGATCACATTTAGTGGAAGCAGAAGTAAATTCTGAACCTCTACGAGGCCCCGAACAGTCTGCTGTTAATAAAACCTCCAACCCCCGAGAGGATTTAGAGATCTTATAAAAGCGACACCATTCTGCACTCCCAGAAGAATGCAGAACGATTCGCAGTATGTACGAGCAGAAGCAAATTCGGTACCCCCTAAAGGATGCCAAAGAATCTGCTAAACCCTATTTAAGGTGAATACAGAAAGGATTCATTCACTCCAGGAAGAACGATGAACCATTCTGATTATAGCTCCTTACCACATTGGGTGAAAAACGAGAGAATATCCTTTAATTTTAGCTCCGCATACACAGACTCAACGCAACGCATTCACACAAATCACACGAATAATACTCAGCACGTTAAATAGTAGCCATGTGATAATTGAGTTTGCAATGTCCAGTCAGAGCTCTGACCAAAATGCTGCAATGATGCTTGGAGAAATGCAGTAGACACTTTGACATTCTCAAATTTAAATCTGGTAGAAATGCTTTTGTCTGAGCGCAAGTTTGCAAGCTGCGCCAGTAGCTGGCATGTTTGGATGCAGCCCAAGAACGAATCTTGTGCTTTATCCAACTAGTTGAAAGTGGGAAAGCTGGTTCAGGACCAACGAAATCATTCGTTGCACCAGCTCTAGCCAACTCATCAGCCCATTCATTTCCAGTAATACCAGAATGGCCGGGTACCCATAAGAAGTAAACAGCATTTGAAATGCTGAGGTCTTCAATTTGAGTTCGACATGCGATCACTAGATTCGACCGTGAATTCCGAAGTCTAAATGAAAGCACGACCTGAGCGTTTCAAGATTTACACCAGGCTTGTTGTTACTGATGTTTGTGTGAGAACCTCACCATGACATTCAGTTCCGTCTAACGCACTAGAAGAAATAAACGATTTTCGATCAAATTCGTCCAGGTGGGAAAAGGCAAGCAAGCTTGATGAGTTTTCCTCATTGCTTCTAAAAGTTTTAGAAAACTTTGTTTTTGAGTTATTTATGGTCATCTCACACCGTTGAAAATTTAATCACAAATTCCTGGTCATATTCTTGATTGCTTGTAAAACATTTATGTTGTTGGGTCAAGTACAACAAGAGATATTCACGATTAAGTTCTACCTATTCTTGAAAGGGGTAAATTTTGAAAAGGCGCCCCATTGTAAAGTAAGTCGTATTCACGACAAAATGTAATCTAACGAAAATATGCACACAACTTTCTCTGGTATAGTATATTGAGCTTGAGCGACCACCCCTGGTTGCTACTCCGTTACTGATCGGGATTAGCTGAAATTGTACAGGAAATTTCTAGATGATCCGACCTGGGACTGGTAAATCATCCTTCAATGTACATCTTCTGGTAATCCTAGAATTCATTGATCAGTACCGGGGCCGGCCAGGCCCGAACGTAGATCGTCTAAGGAATGGGAAGGGATGTTAGTCCAAAACTTGTTGTTACTAGAGGCCGTATATACTACTGCGCACTCCACAAGTGTCACGGGAGAAGGATATTTGTTAGTAAAAATTTCAGTATTGATAATGTTCGCGCGCGACTCAGTATGTTCCGGTTTCAAGATGTTCGAATTCACCACAAAACTCACTGACTTCCCGAGTGAACGTTTCAACAATATCCTATATTGAAGTTCCGGAAAGTCTTGATTCACAGCTCTTATTCGAGTGAACTGAAGGAAGATTTACAATACTATCGCGTAACGAATAAAAACTGTGAATAGGATTTAGACAAAATAGTTGATTTATTGCATTGACATATTCTAAACAGTTGTTATAAAATCATTATTCTTTATTATTTCCGCTTTATTATTGTAATCACTTATTAAAATTATTAATTGGTTATATTGGTTGATCTGGGCAGCCGGCTACCGAGAAAAATCTTAATTTATTGTTTGAAATATTAATATCAAGTGTTCAATACATCGATATATGTTATCTCTGTTATTAACTTTGTAATATCAACGGATTTGCGCAATAGTTTTAGATTATGTTATTTATTTTTTTATCATTCAATTTATAATCCTGATAGACAATCAATAACATGGAAGAAGAAACATTCCAAATAAAACTTTTTTTCGACGGAAATTGACAGGTTGAATAAAGATAATTTAGTAAAATAGAGTAATCAAAAATGAAACATTGAAAATATCTGATAACTGGAAGGAAAAAGAAACTCCTGCAATTGTCGCCTTTTACGACATGGAAGCAGGAACCCAGTGGATCTATTCTTGGTTCATTTTTTTCCGCCGGATTCCACACGGCATCTAGGCTGGTACTGTCCGGAGAGAGCTAATAGGTACCATCAATCTCCTAGTGGACCCCAGCCCCTACAACTTTCTCTGGTATAGTATATTGTTGTTTTATTCCGATTGCATTTGCAGGTGATTTAAAAGATTTCGGAATAAAATGCATGTTAAACATCTATAGAAATTTGTTGAGAAGTGTTCCAATTGGTTTTTTTGGAAAATTTCTTTAATAGTCAAGAGAACTTTGTTATTGAACCATAACGCAGTAGGACGTTTTGAAAGATCGTGCCGAATAGTCGAGTAGGTGGCAGTAGAGAGCTGTTTTTCAACATATAGCAAATTGAAAATTTACAAGAGTTTTTTTTAAAAAATTTTCGAGCCTGTATACATATATATTATCTGCGCTAATTCAAATGGAAGGCCTATGATCTCGCACAAAAAAATTGTTTTCATCCAAATCCGACTGCTAATTCCGAAATTACATGGATGGTCTTCCCGTCTTTCATAAACTTAGATTCGAATAGAAGGCCTAATTGATATAGAGTCAGGTTCGGGACCATATGAATATCAATATAACAATATAAAGAGGGGTGACATCAGTAAAGCCTTCTAATTTACAAACCTTCAAATCACTATCAAACTCTCTTAGGTTTGAGTGGTTCTCTATTTTCGGTCACTCGTAGAGAAGATGTACATAATGACACATAAATAATCTACTAAAATGAGCTCAAAACTTTTTCAATTTGTATGTTTTGTTAGTGATGACTAACTTTGGCTCTATTGGTCTTCGGTTTCCCATTTCGTCCCGTAAATATTGATCAAAAACTCCAAAAAGAAACCTACATTGATTCCCACATTTAAACAGGTTATTTTATGTAAAACTTTCTGAGTAAAACTAGCATGAAACATGTGAAACCTTGTAACTTTGATGCATGATAGGCAATTTTACTATACTATTAGAGGTATAAATAAGTGCCGATTTTTTTCAGATTTTTGAAAAAAATGACATAAAATGGCTCCGAATAAAATAATCTATGTATTGGCCATCGCTAGCCACTATTTTTTCATAACTCTCAGACAATTCACGGATATACTTTTTGAAAAATGCGACCGATTTGCTGCAATCCACAAATTGTTCCATTTTTTTACTTTTGATTATAATTGGAGAAGTATTGGTCAGCCAGACCGGAACAAACAGTAATCGAAAGGAGCAAAGTCGGGGTTATATGGTGTGTGGGGTAGGACTTTCTATTTGAGAGATTATAAGTATGTTTTACTGGCTGTGCATTGTATTATTATAAATTTACTTAGTCGTATCTATCGGTGTATTGTAGCCGTTTTTGCCTTTCTCATATAGAAAGGTTATGCAATCACTTGAAAAACCGACTAGTGAAAATTGGCCCGGAGGGCCAAGTGTCATATACCATTCGACTCAGTTCATCGAGCTAAGCAATGTATGTGTGTCTGTGTGTATGTGTGTGTGTATGTATGCATGTATGTGTGTGTATGTGTCAAATAATCTCACTAGGTTTTCTCGGAGATGGCTGAACCAATTTTCACAAACTTAGATTCAAGTGAAAGGTCTTCCGGTCCCATATTAACATCCTGAATTTCATCCGGATCCGACTTCCGGTACCGGAGTTATAGGGTGAAGTGTGTTACATATTGTACACCTTCACATAAACCGGCGAAACAAAAAACGTAAAATAAATTCTAAACTGGTCTCAAATCTACACAAATCTATAGTCATTATCAGTAGGCAACTAAACAAACCAATTCTGGCTATCCTGGTTCCCGGTATCCGGTTCCGGAAGTACCGGAAATAGTGGACATATATACCAAAATGGATCTCACTCACTTTTCTCAGCGATGGTTTGACCGATTTCCACAAACTTAGATTCAAATGAAAGGTCTTCAGGTCCCATACGGAATTTCTGAATTTCATTCGGATCCGACTTCCGGTTCCGGAGTTATAGGGTAAAGTGTGTTACATATTGTACACCTTCACTTAAACCGGCGAAACAAAAAAAGTTAAAAAAAATCTCAACTGGTCTCAAAACTACACATCGAATCGTCATTATCAGAAAGCAACTAAACAAACCGATTTCGGCTATCCTGGTTCCCGGTATCCGGTTCCGGAAGTACCGGAAATAGTTGTCATATATACCAAAATGGATCTCACCCACTTTTCTCAGAGTTATAAACTGGACCGTTATTCCCAATCCTTGGGTCAATCGAAAGGTCTTATGGTCCTACCAAAAATTACTGCATATTTTCGGATGCAACAAACATTCAAATCGTAATTTAGAGTGCGTACTAGTAGAGTTTGTATGTCATGTTAGTCGATGGCCGTACGAACCGACTTCGATTATGCCGGTTCTCGGGTTCCGGTGCCGGAAGTGCATATAATAGTGAACCCACTTCGCTTTCATAAGGATAACCTACGCAATCAAAGCACTGTTTTATTCTGTATGTTATGCACAAACAATCTTTTGGTTTCTTTCAAAAATCGAAGAGAAAAATTTTGAATAGAACACCTCAATATTATACATACATGAGAAAGGCATCATTAGACCACTAGGTGGATTAAAACAGGTTTTTTTTGCAATGCTCAAATCAAACGTTTCAATTGTCAATACACCACACTCAGCTGCTCCCACCATACGCATAGTCTTCAAGCTATGAACATTCTGAACGGCTATCGATGATGATGAATGGCAGGGATATGCATGCCCGACGTTTTGAATTATCGTAATGAACCACTTTTCATCGTCCGTAACAATTCGATGCAAAAAATCTTTTGTGCAGTTGGAACAGCTCGCATATGAAGAGTCGGCGTTTGGCATCCTTTCGCTTCAATTCATACGGTACTCAATTGCCTACCTTTCGGATCATTCACATTACATTTAATTGTTGGTAAATGGTTGGCTGAATAATTCCAAAGAATTTTGCATGTTCTTTTTACATTTGCATTTGCGTTTGATGGAGCAATTCCTTTAATACTGCATCTTCAAACTTTGGTGGCGCTCCGGTTCCAACTCAAAATTGTTACTTTTAAACCTTGCAAACCACTTTTAATTCGTTCGTTCAGCTAAAGCAAGCTCACCATTTACCTCCACCGAAATACGATAACTTTCAGCGGTTATTTTCTTCATATGAAAATATGAGGAGTTCTTCCTCGCAAAAAAACTTTATTCGCCAAAGTGCTCGACATTTTCATAGCGAAAAAAGTATTGTTTCGGAAGTACCGCTTTTCGTTCCTCGAAGATGGCCTAACCGACTCGTGTACTGTTTCACTCTGTAGGTTATACTAGTTTATGAACAAATCTTTTTGTTATTTAAGAGTCAAAAAAAATTATTTTGAAGAATACCACACATTCATATGTGAGATATGAGAAAGGCATCATTACACCACTAGGTGGATTAAAAAAGGTTTTTATTAAAGTATTCAATGTTAGTTCAATTCTTATGTCAAATTTGACGAAACTCAAGTCATACTAATAAAAATAACACTCCATTTGAAGCGCTAATACGAGAAACAACAGATGAATCGGCATTGAGAAAACAAGAGTCATGGTGGCTAAATGAGGAATGTCGAATTGAATTCTTATTCAATCTGTTCCCAAATGACCTGCACACTATTACCCGCTGAATTTTTATATTTAATTTCGATTACTTATAAAACATTTTGAAAAAATCCACAACTCGAAATTCAATATGCAATTTACGAAACAAACGCTTTACTCTCTGGCAACTCTGTCACGTGTGGGTTCTGTCCAAACGATAGTGCACGCGAGAGAGAGAGCGCGCGCGAGAGACGATTTTCACTGGAACCAAGTGAACGTTTCGATAATAAAAAAAAATGTAAAGGAAAACTATTTTCCTGACAATTTTCACGATATGTGTAAGTACACATGCTCGCACACATCGACACCGACAGCGGAAAACATGCAGAATGGGTGCCCTTTGACGGGAACACACGACCACACTCAACAGGCTCCATGTAATCCAAGGCACCCTACAGGCAGGCCAAACCAGAAAGAGTGCCACCAGCAGAGCAAAAGGGAACCGATCGAACTTTTCAGTCCGCGAGTGGATTTCCCTACGTTTAGTTTGGCTCCGCTTTTTTCACATCCCGATCGATGGTTTTTTAATTTGAAGGGAAAATCCAATTAGACTGGCTCGGTGCCCTTAAAACAGTGATCTACCCGACGAATGGATGGCTCCAAGTGATGGAGCCGCGTGATACTTCGTGCTGGAGTGGTTTGTTCTTGTGAAAAAGTCGAAAAATGTTTCCAAACTTAACTAGGGCTGAGAAGTGCGGGGAATAGTCAAAAATCCTAGGGAGTAAAAGCATTTGCACTGCCAACAGAGCACTGTCTGAGAGCAAAAGTTCACTATCAGAAAGGTGTCATTTTCTGGAATATTAATAGCAGTCTCATTCGTCATTTTCGTTGCCCAATGATCGGTACCATCGACGTGACGTGAAAAATAGATGAAAATCTAGCGGAAGTGTTGTTTTCAGTTCAGTTCGTTCATTTCTGTAAATAAAAGTATTAATTCTAAACATCGTGTTCGGCGAAGCGTCCGAATAAATTAAGTCATTAAAAATTATCAATCCGAAAAAATCAGTGTCCAAAATATTGCAGAAGCAAACGAAGAGAGAGAGAGCGGGAGAGAGTGAAAGCAGTCGGGTGTCTCGGGGAAAAGTTTCGCATTAGAAATCCAAAGTGAGTGAGTGAAGGGGAAAATCGGGCAGCAGAAAAAAAAGCGAGACAAAGTGGAGCAGCAAAGTGGATCATTCCTAGACCGTCGCGTGGAGCCGTGCCAGCGGTCAGAAGCAGCGCCAGCCAAAAGCTAGTCTCTAGTTTTATGCGAGACCAGCCAGCGAGTGATTTAATTGGTCCCTGATCTAACCAACGTCACCAGCAAGCAGTACGTCGGAACGTTTCTGCTTTTTTTATGCAATCGGGTCGATAATCGCCAAGATGGAGTGCAAATTGATTTCACGATATTCCCCGCTACTCGTGCTGTTCATAGCATCACTCGTTAGTGCACAAACAGGTACATCTTCCTAGATTAGTTTTTTACTGTATGTCTGTCAACCTTTGTTTCAGCCGACAATGACCTTGGTTCGATGGTTTCTAGTAGGTAGAGCAAGAGTAGCTTGCCTTTGCAGTATTTTGCAACCATACTTTATCAGATGAAATCCGCACGACACAACATCAACAAAGATGCGTCCTGTGAGACTGTAATGGTGCACACTTCGTTAACCAGTCTTACTCGGTGAAACAAAGCACGTACAAAAAAAATGGATACTGACATTAAAAATTTAGGGAAAAGAAACAAGTCATCTCAACAGCGCCGTGTGGCTCATTTTCACCAAGATCATTATCCTTGCCGCTGTCACTTACTTCATTTTCACCCATCACATAAACCGAATGCGCTCATCAATCCGCATTTTTCTCACTCATCATCGTGTAGACAAAGAAACAAACGTAGCAATTTGGTTTTATCATTGTACCCGAGCGGATACTGTAACCATTGGTAGCTGATGGTTTTGGGTTTAGTTTTACTTGTGCGCAATTTATGTAAGATGAACTTTCAAACACTGCCAAAAACTGCCACTGTATCGCGTCACTTCGTTTGTTTTTCTACACAAACACGGAGGTCCGATATAATTTCTATCTATTCTATTTTTTCAACATATGATATTTTCTAAACATTACGGTAAATATAAACAAAAGTTAACTCTTGGTCCAATCTGCAAAATGATTTCGGGTTAAATTTAGCATGGGCGAAATTATGTAAGATAACTTTTCCTGCTGTAACGTTAATACGACTCTAAACTTCACTTGAGAAATAACGTACCTTCCTTTAACTACTACATGTTGAAACAAAGAATTGCTTTGTAAAATCAGCTCTTACGTATGTTTTGGATTTTTTAGATTATTTGTAATTCATCATTTAAAGATTTTCGAAGAATGATTAAACATGTGAAAAAGGAACCCATGATCCTGATGAACAAATTGATTCAATCATCGGTTCGCATATTTCAATGTGGAACACATCTAAAAAGTGAACGTACGCAAAAGTGGTCAGGTTTTAAAAACAGCTCAGTCAATTTTGTTCCGATTTGTAATATTACTACTGATTGGGAATATTTCTAAGCGTCGATTTAAACGGATAAAGCCACATATTTTGATGTACACATGATTCAAATTTTGATCAATAGCGAGCAGTGTCCTATTTTGTCTTCTAAACAGCTTGGACACAATGCTGGCTTAAAGGGTTACACCACTGCAGAATTTTCAAAAATCGGAATTTTTTTCTCATTTCAAAAGGTCATGTATGATCTTAAAAATAATATTCCAAAAGATGAAAAGCGGGAAAAGTTTCTAGACTCCGACTATTATACTCCGAGCGACTTTTGTGTTCAGAACCACGTTTTTTGAGCTGGCCGGAAACATAAGTCAAGTAAATCTTGACCAATCGATTCAAAAATTTTACAGAATATTCTCGATAGTTCTCTCCACAGAGGTACGTAGGGGTTTTTGAAAATTGTGAATATTTTTTTTATGAACAATTTTGTGATGAAAAAATGCGGTTTTATTTTCAAAGTGCTGCCATTTTACAGAAAATTAATTAATTAGAAAAAAACCCTACGTACCTCTATGCACACTGTAATATGAAATCAGAAAATGTTTTGTTTTTTGTTCTAGTTCGAAAATTGTGGGAGCTGATTTTCCAGCCGTCAAAATGCAGCACTTTTGCGGAAATGCCGCCAATATTTCAATATTTGAAATTGATCATATTTTTTGTACATAAATATACACATTAAAAAGTGCTTTATACAAAATTCGGATTACTCCATTTTTTGGATCCAAAAATAATTCCCCAAAAAAGTCCTTCTCTTTTTTTTTGTCTATAGTGGTATAACCCCTTAATGGCTTTTCCTAACGGAGACGATGGTTTTGAATGAGTAAGCGACAAATTAAATGAAAAACTTTCAAAGCAAAAGCAATACTGTAAAAGCACACGAATCTAGAAATATAAATCATTGCTAATGCTTCAGTCTCACACGAAACATGCCAGGATAAGGTTGCTGTCATGCTGCAAACGTCACAAAAAGCCTTACAAAATGATTGAATGCTCTGACAGGCTTGCTTTCATCAAATGTAATTCGCTAGTAAACTGAAAAGCTTGGGAATTGAAAGAATTAAAAAATAATTTTTTAATGCTTACGATTAATATCCAATTTCGATTGCAGAACACATTTTGTCATCAATATTTCTTCATAGCTTTCAACGAACCATAACACGAACTCGAATCTCAACGGAAAAAAAAGCGGGTAGGTAATGTCAGAGACATAACTGGATGTCGTGAATACGAAAACAACTGACATGTTCCTTAACACTTCCGAATATCAATTAGTTGATCAATTGTATGAATTATGCAAGCATTCCCCTTTTCCACATTTTTCGAAGATCTAATGGTTGTGACTTTTGGTTCTGGAGATATGATGGTATAAGTGACGTAACTGAAAAAACACGTTGTTTTTTACCTCTAATATATATAAGGGTACTAATACTTTCGGGTTCTCCTCTAATTTCGTAAAACAGTAGTGTTCAAAAGTTTAAGCACTTCGAAAAAAATCCCCATGCAAAATTGGAGCTAAATCGGATATGCGTAAGGGGTGCTACCCGGCGGCTAATGATTAAAAATTTTCGATCTTGAAAAATCACCATGAAATTTCCGAAATCGGTTCTTTTTTGTTGATGCCGAATGTCTCAGAATTACACGAAAAGTCTAGATTTGATGTAATCTCGAAAAAAAATTTGAAAAAGTCGATTCCTTTCGGCACATCCCCACGTCCAGTAGTGATGGAAAACTTTTGACTGAGAGTCTGTTTAAAATCAAGTTTGACGTATGTTTCGTCATCAATCAAAGTACAGACCTTGTGTTTCGTCAAAATAACGGTCTTAAAGACTGTACCAGAAAGTATGGACGCACTTTGATATCGCTGTAAATAATTCACAAGTGTTAGATATTCAAATTTTATTCGATATACTGATAATATTAGACTACAACAACAGAATATTATTCCCAACATTTGCTACTTAGCCATTGTAGACTAGCTGGCGCACCTTCTTGCGAACGTTCCTCGTTAAATTCCGTACAGACTTCTTGGCGACAAGTTTTGACACTTTTTTCCAATCTTTTTCGAGCTGTTGAATGGTTTCGGCTGACGAGACATGTTTCCTAAGATGTGCCTTCGTCAATGCCCAAAAATCCTCAATTGGTCGAAGTTGTGGGCAATTTGGTGCATTCATGTCTTTTGGGACGAAAGTGACATTTTTGGTAGTATACCATTCTACCGTTGATTTCGAGTAGTGGCAAGAAGCAAGATCTGGCCAGAAGACAACAGGATCCTTGTGGTTTCGAATCATGGATACAAGTCGTTTTTGTAAACAGTCCTTGATGTATATTTCGCTGTTAATTGAAGCAGTGGTGATGAAGGGTTTCGAAATCCTACCGCAGCTACAAATTGCTTGCCAGACCATAGCTTTCTTACCAAATTTTTCTACTTCAATCAATGTCTCGGACTAGCTTAACACTTGCCCTTCTTGCACCGTATAATATTGTGGCCCCGGCAAGGATTTGTAATCGAGTTTCACGTAGGTTTCGTCGTCCATGATTATGCAGTTCAAATTTCCAGCAAGAATCGTATTGTACAGCTTTCGAATCCGCGGCCTGATCGATGCTTCTTGTTTCGGACTACGATTTGGTTGTTTCTGCTCCTTATAGGTTCGAAGATTCAAACGTTTTTTAACATGAAGAACATTTGACTTCGAAGTGTCCACTTTTTTGGCCACATCCCGAACTGAAACCTCCTTCTTTTGCCCGAACGCCTTCAGTATACGTTTATCCAACTGAGGGTTAGCGGGACCTTTTTTTCGACCCGTTTTCGGTTTATCCTTAAAGGTGTTATCCTCACCGAACTTCCCGATTGCATTTCGCACGGTTTTTTCACTTACTCCTACCATTTTTGCTATCTTTCTCAGTGACAGTCCGCATTCTGTGCACCATTTGTACACAATTTTTCGATGTTGTTCTGCTGAAAGTCCACGCATTTCGAAACAAACTAATGAAAACGAATAAACAACTGCAGAAGTGGTTAGAGAAAAATAAAAATTGACAGATTCTGAACCATTGCGAAATGTCAGCGGTTTTTGGTTGAGTCCATACTTTCTGGGACAGTCTTTACAAGACTGCCTTGCGCACTTTTTGTACACAGAATTCTGCTTCATGTTCCGGTTCGAATGTTTACTGGCCTTGTACGGCTTGTGTTTATTCTTCCCTGGCGAGGATGTTCAGCGCCGCAACAGTTACTCTCTATAGAAGTGTAAACAGACCACTGTCAAACATTTTTAATTCTCAACACTAGATGCGTGCTAGCGGCGCACGAGATGATCACCAATATACTATTAGTCAGCCTTTACAATATCTTTTGAAATTGATACATTCCTTCTACTGGATGTTTACGGAGTTGTTACACTTATAATCTGGCATCACTGCGGGAATGTATGAAATTTACGGTTCATCCTCATTCTTTATCAATGCTTATTTGCATGTTTAAAACCAATAAAAATGCTCAACGTTTTCGTTATGCTAGTAGTCTACACTACATTCAATATTAGAATAAAATTCCCAGCAACGCTGTAGACATCATTTGGGATACCTTCAGTTACTCTAATCCTCAAATCTGTAGCTTCATTCATATGAACTAGCCTCTAAACATCGAGCGATTCCGTTGGCTATAATCTTCCCATAATTGCCCTAGCCGTGCCGAAGGTGATGGGTTTTCCCAGAACCACCCACTCATCGTCGGCACTCGCACGGTGTGCAGGAAAGAAGAGTTCTGAGAACAGCGCTTATTGATTTTCCACCATGGTCATCAATGTCAACGCCACCACCGTCGTCAACTGTGAAGATGGCACTGGGCTCCTCCAAGCGATTTTTGCTTACATTTCTGCTGAGTTGTTCGCTTTACCGTTCCTGATGAAACATCAGGATGATGGTGGTGGTGCTGCAGTTGGAGTGTGGGTGCGTCCATACCCACCCGAAACGGATGATTTATGTAACCAGCACGGTGCGAGTGAACGACACGTGTTAGGATTCTATTGCATAGATGAGTAGAACTTCAAAAATTGCCGAGTACGTCGCTTACGGATGATAGGTTTGACAAATCTATAATGGGGTTTTTGCTCTAGATCTAATTATCATGTCAATTGGGTCAACGAATCTAATCAAACAAATGCACAATAACTCGATGTTTGCTGCCAGTAGGGCATAAATTTTTAATCGGAATATGAATCTAAAAATAAAATTAGATGTCCGTCAAATCCGCACGCCTTTGGTCACATGACAATGAAAATTCAGTTGACCTTGTGCCGTTGGATTCGTTTGCTATAGCGATAGAACTATTGTTTTACCTTGCTCTAATCCAGCAACCCCAACCAGAAAGTGCTTTAAAGCCGCGCTTTTCTGCTACCTTAGAACACATTTGTTTTATTCGAGAAAAACAAGCATATTGTCGATGAACCCCATCCGAATTCGAATGTCAAGCGGAAAACACCACCCCCGACAACCGTCGATATCCTTTCAAATGCGATTGATTAATTCATTACTTCTACTGCATACCAGCGCAACAGTCGTGGCGGTTTTCCCATCCGACCGCAGCCCACAATTGGGTCGGTCAGTTTGAAGAAGGCAGAAACCGAAGTTTTGCACATTAAACTAAGAGCTGATCATAAATAATGGCTATGACGTGAGAACCTTGGGAATGGATGGAAGGGAGGAGGAAGGTGATGGAAGAACGACAGTCAACCCAATAATCACATCAGAGCATCGTAGACCGTGAGGACCAAAAGAAAATTGGCGACATGGGACGAAAATAGCTTCCCATTTGGAATACAGACATCGGCTGATTTTATTTCCTTACTCTACGAGTTCGGTTCCTGCTAGGTAATTGTCTATTTTTGGCTTTGAAATGAAAGGACAGTTTTCGGACTCCGAGCGGTGTTTATCGTAATCGCGTAATATTGTTTCGAATTTTGCGGAAAAATTTCCACACTGCCGGTCGCGTGCTTTGCCGAATGTCCAACCATTGCGTTACATCATTAGTATTTTAGTTACTCGGAAAAGGATAGTCAAGCCAAAATTATCCAAATTGGCCTCTATTACGTGACAAAGAAAACCCAGGATAATGTCTTACACCGCAACACAACACAGTTAATGGTCCAAATATGTTCGTGGCGGGTTCTCGAATTTACGCAATCAACGTCCCCGTTTGATCTACGCGGCACAGCCGGTTATATCCAGACCTGAACCGAAATTTACTAGTGCGCTTTTTTTTGGTTGAATTACCACTTTGTCTCCCTGCGGTGTAGCTGCTGCCAGTCATGTATTTCATACGATTGCGGTCGAAGGCTTGCCGACCATAGCCCAATATCAAATTGAGTTACATCGCTGTCCAAAGGTATTGTTTCACCAAAAAGTCTAGCCTCAGGTAGAGATACTCTTTTCGCCTGCATGTCAGCAATTAGCAATTCCAATTCAAATGTCTACGGATATATTGACACCGAAAGAGTTTTTATCATAACTGTTCTGAAACTTTCCAGCGACAGTCACGAAACATGCTTTATTAAACATTATCGACCTTCCTGCCTTGCTACCTCCAAACGTCACATAAAAGGACGGTGATTGGCATTTCTGGAAAAGGATCGACTCGCTAATAGAGTGCAACCAAATTTAACCGCTGTGATTTGTGAAAGACAGTCAAAAACGAGGTCAAAGGTCAAACCTAACCAATGCACAGTGGTTCAAAAGCTCAATTTCATGCTCTTAATTGATAACTCATAGGAACGTGGTTTTCGAGGTACAATATCTTCAGCAAAGTTACTCAGAATGATAGACGCCATCTTTTGGCAAATTGTATTTATGTGATTAATCCCCCTAAAAGTGAGATAATAATATTATTTTAGCTCAGAGCCAACATAGAGTCTAAGTTACTTCGACAAAGTTGTTCAGAAAGTTATTTCAAACAAATTTGCTAAAGGTACTATTCCCGTAACTTGAGTGTTATTCATGATATAATGTATTTTCTGAAAAGGGTGCCCTAAAACCAGGTTTTGTATGAAAACACATATATTTTCAATTTATATGAGCTTTTCATTCTACAAAGTTTTTCATCATTAAAAACTACACAACTTTCTCAAACATACAATGCTGCTATCATTTCAGTTTAATGAAATAGAACCGTTTTTCATGTTTTTCATTACAAAATTTCAACTTGTCTATCATCAAAAGGCGCAGAAAGGTGCAGATGAGACTACTTACATATTAAACTATTTGACAAGAGCTTTCATACCGTGGTTGAATTATTCATCTGCGATCGTCTGCAGGAGAGATATGTTCTTTTCAAATAACCTTGTCCTTGATATTTGCAATGATAAGGTTCATTACATATCAGATCAGACTTCAGCATATATTCGTTACCATGGTAACTCTCGCAATAAATGCTTTTTATGGACATCGAAGTCTACGAATAGAAAAGTTTAGTAATCATTACAAACGATTTTTGAAAGTGAGATAAGAGGACTTTAAAAAGAGGCAATCATCATGTCGAATTACGTTATGTCATTTTTTGGTAAGTTTTTCTATAGAGAATCTCTGCGGACAAATATCCTCCATTCATCAATTGAAGTGAAGATCGATAAACGCTTGCTATATTGTACTGTTCACAATGATTAAGAAGTTTCTCTCATACAGATTTCGAGAGTGTTATACATGCAAGCAATACAGATCACTTTCGAATCGGGATCCCATGAATTAGTTATAAGTTTCATTGGATCCTTTGGTTACAAATATTCGTGAATGGCTAAAACAGTCCAAGAAGAATCTGTCGGATGATGCTAAGAGTCTTTTAGCTGGTTACGAACATTGTCAGCTATCATAAAGTAAATACAAATAACTAAAAAATGAGATTTGATTATACCTTTCTCTACCAGAAAATGACACAACTTAATTCGATTTAATGATTGCTTTTTTTTAAGTCGTGACAAAACCGTTACCAATCTATTCTATTTATAGACTTCGATGTGCAAAAAAAGTCATATTTTGTGGCAAGTACCCTAATAATGAATATATACTGAAATCTATTATGACATGAAGTTAACCTTATCATTGCAAATATCAGGGACAAGGATATTTGAAAAGAACATATCTCGCCTGCAGACGATCGCAGACGAATAATTCAACCACGGTATGAAAGCTCTTGTCAAATAGTTTAATATGTAAATAGTCTCATCTGCACCTTTCTGCGCCTTTTGATGATAGACAAGTTGAAATTTTGTAATAAAAAACATGAAAAACGACTCTATTTCATTAAACTGAAATGATAGAAGCATTGTATGTTTGAGAAAGTTGTGTAGTTTTTAATGATGCAAATTTTTGTAGAACATGAAAAACTCATATAAATTGAAAATATATGTGTTTTCATACAAAAACTGGTTTTAGGGCACCCTTTTCAGAAAATACATTATATCATGAATTACACTCAAGTTTCGGGAATAGTACCTTCAGCAAATTTGTTTGAAATAACTTTTTGAACAACTTTGTCGCAGTAACTTAGGCTCTATGTTGGCTCTGAGCTAAAATAATATTTGTATCCCACTTTTAGGGGGATTAATCACATAAATACAATTTGCCAAAAGATGGCGTCTATCATTCTGAGTAACTTTGCTGAAGATATTGTACCTCGAAAACCACGTTCCTATGAGTTATCAATTAAGAGCGTGAAATTGCGCTTTTGAACCACTGTGCAATGTCAGTTGATTATTATAGATTGAATTGATTTTTTTTCGAGTCGCTAATTTTCCCTACTGTTGTTAGAATCGAACTGACGACTAATATTAACTTCATCTCATTGTTATTCATCGGAAGTTTCCGAGAAACTGTAGCACACCAAACGGCCACGCGGTGCGAACGCACGATGGTTTCGTATGGCGTTGCGTGGGCCCATGGTTAATTTTTACGCCAGCAAGATGACCTCCGCATTTGTTTACCGACGCGCACGGCAAGCAGCCTGACACTGTGTTTACAGGAACGGGCGGAAAACAACGTCGCTTTCGATGATGAATCGTTGGCAGTTGGAAGTAACGGAGCTCGTATTTCCCTAATTTTGCGCCAGAAAAGCATAACGCCGTATTCAACACCAACTCGTTGCTGTAGGACGCGTTGGTGTGATTTGGTATTTTTTTTGGTTTTCTTACTAACGGTCAAAAAGTATCAATATTTCACGATTGGGAAGAGCATACGCAACGAAAAAATTTAGGAGACTGGTTTTTTCAATAGGGATTACTCTATTGTTTGAAAATTGCTTAGACAGTGTAAAGTGACGTCTCTACTCAGTATTGTTCGGCATATCATCATGAATAGGTTAACTCCAGAACAACGCTTCTTAATCGCGGAAATTTATTTTCAAAAGCAGTGTTCAATCAAATCTGAGCACTTCGTGGATTTTATGATGCCCATAACCGTCCGTCTGAGACCACCATAAAGAACGCAGTTACTTGGAAAGCCATCGATAAATGTACTGTTTGGTGCGGTCCAAACTAACTGGTGGATTAATCGGTCCTTATTTCTTTAAAAATAAGAAAAGACGACGCGTTACCGTGAATGGTAATCGACGTGTCATTGCTGAGATACGCCCTCAAAAGCGTGAAAAAGTGGTCAAAAATTGGACCTTCAGAATGATCGTTGTGAAAAAATAGTTGTGGTGTCCATATGCCGGAAATCACATTTAAATGTTAAATGCCAAGAAATTATCTACCAAATAAAAAAAAATTAGCCATTTCATAATTTGGCATGTGTTTTATTTAAATTTAGAATCAGCAAGCTCTTGGAAAACACCCTTTTTCTCTTTTTGCCTTTCTCATATAGAAAGGTTATGCAATCACTGTGAAAACCGACTTTTGAACCGAGGCCCGGAGGACCGAGTGTCATATACCATTCGACTCAGTTCGTCGAGTACGCAAAATGTCTGTGTGTGTGTGTATGTGTGTGTGTGTGTGTGTGTGTGTGTGTGTGTGTGTGTATGTGCGTATGTGTGTATGTAACGTTTTTTTGCACTAACTTTTCTCGGAGATGGCTGAACCGATTTTCACAAACTTAGATTCAAATGAAAGGTCTTGTGGTCCCATACAAAATTCCTGAATATTATTTGGATCCGACTTCCGGTTCCCGAATTATGGGGTAAAATGTGCAAAAAATTGTGAAAATAAATGCAATAACTTTTCTCAAAGATGGCTGAACCGATTTTCACAAACTTAGGTTCAAATGAAATGTCTTGAGGTCCCATACAAAATTCCTGAATATTATTTGGATCCGACTTCTGGTTCGGGAGTTATGGGGTAAAATGTGCATAAAAAAAGAAAATATGTGTTCTAATTTTTCTCATAGATGGCGCGACCGATTTTCAACTTACATTCAAATGAAAGGTCCTGTGGTCCCATGCGTATTTCCTGAATTTCATGCGGATCCGACTTCCGGATCCGGAAATAAAGGGTAAAGTGTGTTAAAAATTGTATACCATCACTGAAAATGGGGAAAAATTCTAAATCGACCTCACATCTATTCCAATTGATAATTTTTATCAGTAGACGGTCAAACAAACCGATTTCGGTTATTCTTTCAAGAATCGCAGAGAATTATTTTGAAGAATACCACAGTATTATATATGACGGTATGATTGATATGAGAAAGGCATCATTACAGCACTAGGTGGATTAAAACAGGTTTTTTTCTATGCTAAGGTTATTTTCAAGTTGGTACTTCGAAACCGTATGAAGAGAACAACATATCTTCGTTGTCGTGTATTGTGGCCTGAAATTTCTAACGAAAATTTATTTTATCAATTTTTCCGATCTGTTAACATTATGAGCCTGAAAATTTAAAACGTAACAACGCTCCACATTTATGATACCAAAGAACACTAATGCATCTTTGCTATTCATTTGAAACTAATTTATTTCACTTCCGATGAAAATTATGTTGATTCGTTAGGTGCAACTAGCAGTTTGACGGAAACTGCTATTTCTCTGGTGAGTCGAAGACGAACAATTATGTGGATTTCGTAAAGGGTGTCCAACGAAAACTTTCGAGTTTCAAAATGCAATGTACAAAAAAATCTGTTTTAATCCACCTAGTGGTGTAATGATGCCTTTCTTATATATTATTTAAAAGGATATTTTTATTCAGGCCTATTTGCATACAAGCTTTACGTGGCCGATTGAGCCGATTTTTTACATATTTTTTTTTCTTTGAGTTGGATCTCATTGTCACCTTTTTTCTAAGGGGAGAGGAGCTTCCATTTCCCTCCTGCGAGGATTGAGGGGCACTTCGTTCGTGGTTCGTCTCGTCATCCATTGCCGCATCGATGGTATTGTTGTCGATTTCCGTCTTCTTTTCGTTGCTAGTTGCTGTAGATGCATCTTGTTGTACATTGGTTGCAATTGCTGGTTGGTTGGAGGGTAGGTTGTTAACTGCAGCTGGTATACTCTGTTCTATAGAGGATACTAATGGTTTCGTTGAAGGGGATGCTTCATTGTTGTTGGCCGCTGTCACAGGTGTACTGGGGTTGCTTGGGGTTGATGTGAAGGAAGCACCGTTGTCCTTTGGTGTAGTTGTCTCCTTGTCCAGTTTATCACATGGCTTACCGTAGTGAACAGCTTTTTGGCAATATTGACATGTGGCCATCTGATTGTCATAGGTAACAAGTGATTTGCACGGAATTCTTGTATCTTGACCGAAAATCACATAAGAAGGTATAGGCTTCTTCAAGTGTATGCGTAATAAATGTACGCCATTTAGAATACCGGGGAAAAAATTCTTCCACTTTTCTTTTTCGATAGAGAGAATCTCTCCGTATTGGGACATAGTGAAGATCATGCACACGCACTTCTATAGCACTATCTTCCATATATACTGGAATGTTGTATTTAATGTTCTCGTGCTCCACATAGTGCACATTGTTATTGTCTTTTGCGAATTGAATTGCATCCAACTCTTTATAAAACTGGATATAAATAACATTTGTATTATTGCATTGAAGTGAATGCACACGTTTAATGTCTAGATGCATTTGCTTCTTAAGCAAACCTTCAAGTTATCGTATCGAATATCGAATTTGCACTGTCTGAAGTCAACAATAATTGTATTCTTTCGTACCGGCGGTAGCTTTTGTTCGTTTAGTTCACTCATTTCGAGGTCGTTCAATTGTTCACTACACAATACTGTACTTGGTTTCTTCTGTCCCGAACGTAAGCGGTTTCGTTTTATCGACTGACTTGGATGAAATGTGAAAGCGAACTGACCTTTCTCATATATAATACGTTGGTATTCTATTCAAAATGTTTCTCTTCGAGTATAACCGAAGTCGGTTCGTACGGCCACCAACTAACATGACGTACAAACTCTACTAGTTTTTATTCAAATTTTGAAGATTTTATAAGATTTTGTCATCATACTCTAAATTGGGAATAACGGTTTTGAGTCCAGTTTGGACATTTTTTTACGGTTTCTGTTTCGCCGGCTTAAGTGACGGTGTACTATATTGAATACACTTTACTCTATAACTCCGGAGCCGGAAATCGGATCCGGATAAAATTCAGGAATTCCGTACGGGACCGTAAGACCTTTCATTTGAATCTAAGTTTGCCAAAAACGGTTCAGCCATCTCCGAGAAAACCTAGTGAGATTATTTGACACACACACATTGCTCAGCTCGATGAACAGAGTCAAATGGTATATGACACTTGGCCCTTCGGGCTAAGTCGGTTTTCCAATTGATTGCATAATGGTTTTCCAATCAATTGAGAAAGGCAAAAAACGGTTTGATAAATTTTAATTATTATAGCTTTATTTAAAAGGTTGATTCTTGAAATTTAATTATGAAAATTTTTGATTTCAACAGGACGGCGCTACGTGTCACACAGCACGACCAATCTTTGACAATCGAATAATCAGCAGAAATGGTGATGTAAACTGGTCTCCGAGAAGAAGTGTATATTTTTTTTAAAGTGTCCATTCGATTTCCTACCATTTCTTCTTGAACACCATTTTTGTACAATTTACAGTTTATGAGTTATCACGATTTAAAGAAAGTGTCTGCAAAAATACATACAGCTTTGTTTTAAAAAAATCAGTCTCCATTCTTGCTATTCTGAAAACGTGTACCAAGTTTCAATTAAATTGAACAAAAAGTTGATTCTGATTTTGCACTTTTTCTGTTGTTAATTTCTGGAACTGTACTACTCCGATAGGGCGATAAATTTTAGATGCCTTCTTGTCCAGTTTCTCGCAAAGATTGTCATAGTGAACGGCTTCCTGACAGTACGGACATTTGGTTTGCTGGTTTTCGTAGGTGATTAACGACCTACATGTTCATTTTTCTTTGTGATCGAAGATAACATAAGAAGGGTATCACTTTTGTTAAGTTGCATCTCAGTAATTTCTTTTAGATCAATTCGCAGCTTAAGAACGAAGATCAAATACGATACCTTTTTGAAATCAATAACGAATTGATCTTGGCCGCGGAATAACAACTGTCCCTTGTTCGTTAGGGGTTTGCTCATTTCGAATCGTCTCATTGTGCACCTTTGGGTCTGTCGTCCCGGTTGTAAGCGATATGCTGTGTCGACTATCTCGCACGATGTATGAAGGCGAACTGGGAAAAGACTGATAAATAAAACAGTAGAAATGAGAACTTCAGGAACAATTATCCCAAACAAAGGACTTTATCGTACAACTTAGCCGTAAGCCGATTTTATGTTTATTTTACATAACACCATCTTTGTTGTGCCGTAGCATTATGATGTCGCATCTAAAAATATCAAACCCTAGCTAGGTAGCCTCTCAGTCATTCACCCGAGCGGACAGCTAATAGCTTTCGTTTGCTAATATAGAAAGTAGCTCGTCCATGAACCGACCCGTTCTACTTAGGGCTGTCCTTCGGATGCCCTTATTACTGTTTGTTTGGTATCTGGAAATCCTTTTGGAAATACTATTATTTTACACTTCATAGTGCTAGTGAGCTGTAGGGATCGGAGTTGCATGCGGCTAGTTTTACAACTTTCATTTTTTTCCCATTATCTAACTTGCAACCTGTCATCGAACTTATCACGTGTTCAGCTCAAACATGCCATCGGCTCGACCAACAGGTTGAATAGAGCAAACCTGGGTTCTGTTAGTATTTTTGCTTATTTGTTCCTTGTACAAGAAGCATCACTCGTTCCACGCCCTGAGGACTTTCCAGTGCAAAGCGGAGAGGTACCCAGCAGTACTCAGTGCCGTGCGATTGGTTTTCATGTTTCCCCTTTAATAAATGTTTTCCTGATAATAATGCTATGGAGAGGGTAATTAAAACAACAAAGTGGTTTGGATTATCACGGATAATGGAAAATTTATGGAGTTGAATGCGGATGTTCGTAGTTAGTTCAGGTGTTATCAAATTCAGTTAGATAATACTGAAAGAAGATCGTGTGGTTCAATTACTAGAAACCAAAAGTCCAAAACGTGAACTGATTGTCATCTGTGAATCAGACTGATAAAAACTTTGTCATACCCCAGCTAACGTAATTAAATTCATCAGTAGTACGTGTTTGGAGGCTATCATTGCCGCTGCATTGCGCTACTGAGGACAACTACGTCCAAACGATAAGATACTGTTCTCGTCGTTGTCAACGAATGCTGAGGACACATTTGCACACGTTTATTTGCATTTACAACCTCTTGATACATGCCAGGGTCGACTCAGATGTATCACTAGATAATTGAATTGAGGTGCTTATCTGCAATGCGGTGAACAAAGCAAATTGCCACTCTTTGATCGCGGAGAGACGAAGAAACAAGGATTTGAAAACATCGCTTTTGCATTGCTTGAAATTGGAAGCTACCGACTAAGCAGATCTCAAACTTAAACATGAAAAAAGTACCGCAAAAAATCCTCTTATTTTATTAGAAGAATACGGTGAACATGCTCTCGTTGAGCAAGAATGCGGATGGGATGTGCGGTTCAGATATCGATGTTGTTACTTGGACCGCACAATCTAAAAAGTTCGAAGATGAAGATTTACTAGCTTTGCTCGTAAACCCATACCAAACACTTTTGGAGTTGTCCACAACACGTGGAGTCGACAGTTGATACGTTTTAACAGAGTATTTCAGGTAAAGCGGCCGGAGTATAAACAACATCACGATAAAATAACTTGGCTTCATAACAGTGCAAGGTCCCATATTTTGAATGTCGTAGAAACTTATTTGGAAACGCTGAAATTGGAATTTCTACCCCAGCCGCCATATTTACCGGATATTGTTTCACCGGATTGCCATTAATTCTAACCCATGGCCTCGCAAAGCAGCATTTCGAAAACTACGAAATGAACAAAACTTGGATTGATTCAATCATTGAATGTAAAACTTTACTGGGAACATGGCAGAAAGTAGTAGATAACAATGAAAAATACTTGGAATAACGGTACTCTCACAATAAATTTATAAATTTGTAAACACTTCAAAGGGTACCAAGTGAGAAAACCGGAATAAAGTCGGGAATTTCGGTTCACCGGGAAAAAGTCGGGAATTTTAGTGAAAAACCTAGAAAAATATTACTAGCTCAAGTATGAGTAACAGTTGCTAGCATCGTTTTTTTTTTCAACACGTAAAAAGTACCCAAATTTGCGTTTGAGCGAGATGTTCAGTAAAAGTGTTAAAACAACTTATTGTTCCATACGTACAGGTTCTATATCAAACATTCCATTGGAAATTGGGCCAAAACCCCATGTCTCGTCCAACGATTTTTAAGGGTTTAACAGCAGTTTTAAATCAATCAGGAAGCATCAGAACTTTCTTAGTTGTTATTAATAGCAGCACATTGAAAGCTAATTTTAAAAAATAAGGATAATTTGGATGCATTTGTTGCATTTTTATTAAGTTTCAGAATAAGTATTCAGCACACTTGCAAAAATTGATGGCAAAGTCTCAAGGTTACATCGGGAGAATATTTAATTAAATTATTAAAAATTCTTAGGTGCCTTTATGTTTTTAAGTTTGCTCATGATTGCCCTTATTTCATCATAATTTGTCTCAGTAATGTCATCTTGAGACAATATTTGTGTTATATTCATATTTCAGTCAGAAGTCAATAGGACTCCCAAAATTGGAAAAGTTGTCGACTTTGATCTTATCCACCGTGCTTTGTACCTTCTTTGAGAGCTGAAACTGGTTTCTGAGAACCAGTGTATTATCTTAGAAAGATTTAGAATATGGATTGATTTGTTCAGTGAATCTACGTTTTATTTTTTTTAAGAAATAATTGAGATTCCATAGTAAGATCACGTGAACTTGGACTTTGAGACTTTGGAGTTGATAGATGATCATAAAAAGTTCATTGCAGTATCACTCGTGAAAAAATCAGTTCAATTATTCCTCCGCTGGCAATCAAACTACCGTTTTACCCGTCTGTTATTACCTGTTTCTTCCCGTTTTTACCCGTTGACAATAAGACATTTCGTATAAAAGGAGCAGCATTACAGCATTCTTTCAAACAAACTTATAAAACCGATACACTGAAGAAGGATGTAAGTAACATTCCGAAATACGCGTATCTGTATTGTAACGTTTGTTATGCTTCATTAAAGTATAGTGACTTTGTGAAAGTGTAATAACGTGACAGTGAAATAGTGGAATTAAATGGTACAGAAAAAGTGCAACTGTTGAATTCATTCCACTAACAGCTCCAGGTAAAAAAATAGCAACAAGATTTTTTTTTCCACATTCCAAATAGTTATTATAGCGACGAAAGGTTGTTTTGATTCCAGCCGGTTGATTACACTGCACTGCACATAAAACTCAATAAAAAGCTTTTTTGCATAAATTTGAATTGTAGAAGTAACAGTAGCGCAGAATTTTACAAGTCTCGATCACACAGCAGGCGCATCGTTTAAAAGCCGCGTTTGTGGTGGCGTAGTGATATCATGCGCTCTTCTTCCTTCTGCGTACGATATTCAAGTTAAATTGGCTGTTATTTTTTAATCAGCTGTATAATATTTATTGTGACTGTTTTTCATTAATGTTTATATTATCACACGGAAAGACCGAAATTAGCATTTTGGCGAAAAAATTAGTTGATTTTCTGATTTTAGTTAGTTATTTTTTGAGACAACTAAAAAAATCTTACTTTTGCTAATTTAGATTTTCTAATTCTAATTCTCTTAATAATAATAAAATATTTGTTGAAATGGCTATTTTTTTAGTTGAATTCACCAATTAAACGTGCTGTCATTTCTTAGCTAAGGCACGCTTCATATCCATTCAACTAATTTTTTAGTTGAATTAGAGAAATAATACGTTGTTTTCAACCAACATAAATGGTTGAATTGGTTTCTACAATTAGCATCTATATGGCGCTCGTTAACACCGTAATGACTACTAGCCACTAGATGGCACACTACTACCGTAAAAAATTCCAGTCGCGGTTATCTTTTCTATATTTGCAGGTATAAATACGATGTTGTATTGGAGAAAAAGACATTAGCGAAACATAAACTTTGAAAATTTTACTTCTAAATCGCTGTTTTCTTCATTCGACTTCGCGAAATCGACTCTCTCACTGAAAACTTTGAGCACTCGGAAAACAAAAACCGAATACAAGTAGTACACCGGACGGCGTAGCCCGGAATGAGAAGATACAAAAAAAAAACATCATTTGACGTGTACAATTAGAGTGCAACATTCGAAACTCACTTCACTGTTTCGCGTAAAAACATTATTACCCACAATCGCTTTAACTGCGCATAAATTCTGAATAAATACACTTTCCACTAACAGTTTACGTCATTTTTACATATCGGTTTAGAAAATTATATAGGGATATATCGTAACGCATGCGAAAAACATCTAAACAATTTGCGAGCAGTTTCAACAAGACTGTCCCTTTTAGCTTTTTAATGGATTGTTTTGCTTTGACACTGCTGTCCTTCAGTAATGACGGTGATAGATAAATAGAATCAAAGTTTCTGATTTTAATAACGAAATTAGTTGTCAATGAGAATTTCGTGTTGGATTGAAATATTGCTGGTTTATGTCCAGAATATTCGCCAACTAAACACTTTCTCTCAAAATAAGAGTTTTTTTCAGCACAGTAAATTCTAAATTTTAACTAATTTTATAGTTATTTTGGAAATTTTGTTGTTAAAATCAACTAATTCAAAAACAGTAATACGAATTAGGCGCAGAGCTAATTTCGGTCGTTCCGTGCATTATAACATTTATTAAACACAGCACTTGCAGCTTCTATAGACGATATTACTTCACCACCAGACGATCTATAGACGATATTACTCCTCCACCAGATATAATGACCATGAAAATTATTTTCCCAAAAATCTTCTGTTCGAGAATCATTACAGATATGTTCAATGTGCGAGCTTTTTCCCTAAATATCGTCGAGCAGAATGTTCGCTAGTGACCTTTCACAACTGATTTTTTTTAATGTGAAATCAGAGAATCGCGATAGAAAAAAAAATCAGATGTTTGTCTGGAAATCACTATGAAAAATTGCGATTTTCGAAATTATGATTTTTTCCCCAACACTTCAAAAATGTAATGAATTAAATTATGTATAGCTGTATGGATATTTCTCTAATCTATTTCAGGTTTACATTGTTTCAGATATGAGATTTGTATCATAACCAATTAGTTCTAAGGTTGTAGAATATAACTGAACAAATCATTGCTTAATTTGAAACCCTGAATGTTATTGGTAAATGATCTGAATCAAAGTCAGTTCCTTACAAATGTTACATTGATCTTCTAGAATCAGATCGATTGTAGAAGGATTTCTCATAGAAAGTAAATTAGTTGAGCTATTGGAAATAAAACTGGCTAAAAACCAGCGGAGAGTTAATCATGAAGAACTCATAACTTTTGATTAGTTTTCTGATTACTCCACGAGAGACGCCTAGAATTTAGCACCCTATTAGGAAAAAATATCAGCTATCATTTGATTTATGTGCTCATCAACGCATTGAAATCGTAAACATGCTGCATTTAAAAAAAGGGATGACATGACGGATGTACCTATTGTTTATTGATTAACAGATACATAAGAAAAAACGTGTTTAATCCACCTAGCAGTGAGATGATACCTATTTTTATCAATCCGCATGTGTTTTTTGCATGAATATTCTTCGGTGTTTAAGTTTTCATGACATTATTTTAATGACCCTCGTTTTAAGCGACAATTTGAGATTTTAATCACTCATTACTCTGTAATGTCGAAACTGCAAATCGGATCGAATTTGAATCTAGAAGTGTGATAATCGATTAAACATGCCATGATATGTAAGTTCCACTCTAGAGTTTACGGTAATTTAAGGTACTTCCAGAGCCGGTATTCAGGAACCAGCATAACCCAAACCGATTCGTATGGCCATATGACGAATAAATTACAACAGTTTTGAGTTCAACTTTGAAGCTTTTCGGGATTGTCATCTTCTATATCGGTTTGAATTTTAAAAATTCATCATCATGTAATTCGAGAACCGGAAGTCATAATTGGATAAAATAATTAATTTTTGTATATAAGTTTGTTTTAATTAAAATTTTTGTTTCTGAAATTTGATTAGGCTTTTTTTGAGAAAACGATTGAGCTTTGAGAAACGATTTTATACTGGAACCGGAATTCTAAAAGCGGTATGGCCGAAGTCAGATAAATTCACCTGAGTAGCTGTACACTTTACATTTGTTTCAAAACATTTGAAAATCAGTTAAGACATCTTTGAGAGATCATAGCACGAATTAAATTTTTAGGTGCCTTCTGATCGACAACTGAATACCACTAAAACTGAAAAAAGTTAATTTTTTTATCGACTATCCAAATCTGCTAACCCGATAAACCTGATTAAATTATGTGGAATAGACATTTTTATACAATCCCCGAAACCGGAAGTTGGATCTGACTGAAAAGCAAGATGTTTTATAGAACTTTGAAACTTTTCATTTGAATCTTAGATGATTCTTAGATTTCATTTGCATCTTAGATCGGTTCAGCCATCTTCAAGAAAAATGAGTTACACAATTTTGATTTCGTTTCACATATCATCCTGTAGTTCCGAAACCAGAGGTCGGAACCAAACATAATGCAGGAACTTTGTTTGGGAGCATATGACTTTTCGTATGAATCTGAATTTGTAGAAAAGAAATTTTCCGAGAAAATTAAGTGAAATTATTTGTCACACACGCCTTTGCTGATCTCGACGAACTGATTCGAATGGTATATGGATGTTATGTTGTTCCAGCATTTATTGCTGTAAGTAGTTTAAAACAAAATAATTAAAAAAAATTCTGCCATCATCTGGTTTATATATGTCATATTCGAACGACTATGTTGCCAAAAACGAGCCGTGCTAAAATCGGTCCGAGGCTAAATGTCATGAAAAAGGATGCTGTACACAGTCTTTTTGGTACTTAGAAACAATTGTATGTAACAGAATAGAAAATCATGTTTTCCGTTGCTCCCAAGCACTGCTTTGTCATACAGCGCTCAAAACTCCTACTGCTGGAATAGGGGGAAAAGTCGCTTACACAAAAATTTCGATATCTCCGTTAAAAATGGACGGATTTCAAAAATCTATGGCTTGTTTGATAGCTATTACCGTGCGGAATCTAAGTCTGAAAACATATTCTGTTTTCAAGGTCAATTGTGACAGATACTGTCAAAAAACTGAAAATTTTGACATAAAACTTTGTATAACTCAAAAAGTAAACATCCGATCTCAAAACCATTCAATAGCGTTTTGGGTGACGGGGAGACCTTTCATTTGCGACTAGTTTGATGAAAATCGGTCCAGCCATCTCTGAGATCTCGACCTCTTAGTTGACAACACACATACGGACACACACACATACACACACACACACAGACATTTGCTCAGTTCGTCGAGCTGAATCGATTGGTATATGTCATTCGGCCCTCCGGGCCTCGGAAAAATTTTCGAAAGTTTGAGCGAATTCTATACCTATTTTTTATATATATAAAAATAGGTAAAAAGGTATTTTAGAAAGCCCAGTCGTGGCAGCCGAACGCCTTTGCTAAATCTTATGTATATGGACATCTAATGTTTATAAATTGAATTTTATTACATGAGAATTTAAAACTCTTTGCCTGATAGGACATAGTTAATCATTGTTTTTGTGGTTTTCATCACAATCCGAGCATGACAAATCATCTAAGGGTATTGTTTATTGAATAGACATGCTAATTACTACAGTTTGAACAGCGTATGTCCATATGACAATATAAAAAGGCTTTATGCCTTTCTTATATGCACTAATAATAATGAATATTTCCTATTTATACATCGAGATGCCCAAAAAGTATTTCAATCCTCAACTATCCTATCAACTATCAACGGTCCTATTCTAATGTTTTTTTGTGCATGGGATTAATTAAAGGAATATTAAAAAACTAAGCAGAGCCGATTTGAGCCTATTCCAAAAATCGGAAATGTTTATCTCGCAAAACCAGAAGAATAGATGTGTTTTAGGTTCAATTTTTTTTATGCTGTAGATGACAACTGATGCAGTTTATAGCACTGTAGGTCGAAATGGTGAAATTATGGACAGAAAAACTTTAAACAGTGATGTATTTCTGAAAATTGTTTAATTTAGCAAACCCTATCCAATCCGTTTCTATTGGGCCCATTATTAATTACTGAGTGTATTTTGTTGCGAAAACAACAAGCACAAAATAATTCTCATTCAGTTGAATGGGACTGTTTTTACGGGTTACTTGAGGACCCCTCCCACCCCTCTCTCGTTTCGGGTTTAGAATCGGCATACTTGAGACTTGAATCTTACCTCCTGCGCACGTTCACTGTTTGATTTCGGACGTTATTTAATGATTCGATACTTGCATCAAACATGACGAAGTTTTCGAAACGTAGCATGTTGTTAAACTCACACTTTACTTCTTTAAAACCTTTTCATGCAGTTGTTTGAGATGCGTCGATAATATGATTTTCTTCCTAGTCTAATTCTGCACTGAGCATATTCCGAAAAAAAAACTCCTCACTTGACCGGAATACGAAACATTTAAGTCATGCAACTAAGCTTGCAGGCGCATTTATCTGACAAACACGGCTTCGCATTTCACTTTCCGTCAAGGGCGAATGTGTCTCGATAAACCTCATCGCCGTTTCAGTGGTGTCTACGGAACGACAACGTTGTGCCGTTCTGTGTTGTGGCAGCCATGTGAAAAGTGCTTCAACGGCGCAACTTGTAGCTACAATAAATGTGTCATTCGCAGTGACGTCATCCGAGTGGAACGGTTCGACGTGCAACCAACCTGTAATGACGTTCGCTTGCGTAGATCCAAACCGGTCACGGTAGAACACGCCGCATGAACGAACGCGCATGACTACCATAATACCTACGGTTATCGCATGCTGTTGTGGATCAGCAAAAACAGCAAACTTCGCCAAACCGATCAGACTAGTTGGGGGTGGTTTTTACTGCCGGTTGGACGCGAGGCAGTTGCTGCCGGATAAATGCCACCATAGCCGGAATTCATTACGCTGGTCAGACTGAAATGCCGCGTAGACCGAAAATATAGAAGTGTGTCGCTGCTGAGTGCCGGGAACAAAAATTGTAGACAAAAAAAATAAGTTGACTTCGATGAGAGAATGGTTGCAATCCAAATTATCGCTCTGATAAGATAGCTAATATTTGAGAGGTGACGGTTGGAAAAGACGGATTACTTAAACTAGTTACATTACGCTGTTGCAGATTCTGAAATTTGCGCAATCAAACTCATAGGGCTATTGTCACAATAGTCACCTAATTAGTAGAGTCGCAATATTTTTTACTCGACTTTAAATCAACGAATTGTGATAAAATCGGATACAACATTTGTGCCCCGGTTCTACGAAGCAATACCACAAAAAAAAGTTCGAAGCGAATGCACCTACAATTCCACTACGGAGCCACTACAATTCCACTGATTTATGGGAAGCTCGGGACATCCCTAGTATAAGCTGCTCGGACCATAAAACTAAAAAAAGGTCACGAAGAGAAATCATCCCGTTTTACCTTGAATGACAGATAAGATAACATACCTTTGAAATACACAAAGAAGTATTACCTCGTAGTTCTGTACTTGGACCGTTGCAATTGGTGCACTGGTTATTAATAGATCAAACAACCTCGGAACAATCTAAATAACAGTACTCTTCATACAACGTTGTTTTCGGTATCTCTATCGAAAGCTTTTTTTAAGTAATCTTAAGATTACGTCGTTCAGTGTTTACATGTTGAGTTTCTATCTAAAAAAACCTGTGTAAATTTTCATTTTGTACAGCAATGTATCGAGCGATATATTTTTTTCTAAAATTTCTAAGATAAGAAAGAATGCAGTGAATTAACTTCTAGTTGAAAATAGTTCGTTACGGAACTTGTTCATTACTTTACTTGGAGTCTGCACATGGAATTCTTGGCTACTTGAAATAACGGTACTCTTTATTTGAGCCTTTAATCGTACTTTCAAGTTGTCAAGAATCTCGTGAACTTCCAATAGTTTTTTTTTGTGGAATTTGCTTTGTACGTTCGAGTTGTCAAGGGTTTCTCATGGAACATTAATGGAAGTTCTAGTTCTCTACAATCAAGCTGCACAAGAATGCCGCTTGAACTTATACAGAACTTTCGAATTGTCAATAATTTCCGCAAAAGCTAGAAATTCCTTAATGTTTCTATGAATTTTTTTTTGTAAGGAATCCTGATCCTGCCAGATCCTTCAACTTCAAGATGCCAAAGTTGTCTAAAAGCTTGTATTCTAACATCATCAGATATAATTGAATATGAATATGTGAAACCGCATTCAGCTTCATTATTGAATTTAATGAATGAAATATGGACCGACTTAAATAAGATGTTGATTGCATTACGCTCCAACATCCGGGGTTGCAGAGGCCGGTAGGGCTTAACTGAGCTCTTTTTTATGTTTCATTTTTATACTACCGGCTCTTATTACCAATGTGAAGTGGAAATTGAGTGAAGCGAACGTATTCCAATTGGGTTTGACACGGTGACAACAGATGAACGATAAATCGAGTCCATCTATGACGTTTCTTGGTGGTTTGTGTACCATGGAATACTGTGGAATGAAATGGACAATTGTGGAATATAATAAAATAAAATAATATAGACTGAACATGTGAGCAAACCAGTTATAGCTGTCAAACGATGTTCATCCAGTTCATTTTGTGAGGCTGTGTCGTTTTCATGTAAGACCTGTTAGGTGAGATGATCTGTGAGTGAAGAGTAAGAGGAAGTGTATGCAAGAACGGTAATGAAGGCCACCGTTTCAGCTCAGCTAGAATAGCAATATTAACTATTACCATTATTATATTATTACATTACTATTACAATTATTACCATTACATTCCATACAGACCATTACAAGAAGTGCAAACAAACACGAGCACACAATTTACATTATCACAAAATCAGATCTACGTCCGTTTTCATTACAAAACAACAACTAAACTATAAAAGACAACAATTTTATACAATCTATTTGAATCAGCACAAAAACAGTGACCAAGTGGGCACCATAGACTAGGAACTTCTGTGTGTTGATTTAAAATACATAGAAGCTCATAGAAGCAAATCTTATCAAGGGTCCAGTGAAGAACTGAAGCAAGGAACTGCTGTCACTGTGACTACTTACAAAAAAAAAATTGCCAACACTTGTAAAAAGTTCCTTCTAGTACTTGGAGTGTAATTTTAAGTTGCTGGAGTTATTTTCAATCAGCTAAGAGTGTGATTTGAAACTTGTTCTACACTTTCAAGTTGCCAAAAATGTCACGAGGAGCTTAAAGTTGCTACAGTTTCCGTTAAACCTTTTCTGTACTTTCAGGATCAAGAGTAAACCAAGTTAACTTGTGTTGGTCATTTGTGTATTACGTACATTTTATTTAGTATATATGTCATAGATCTATGTGTTCATATATGCAGTGCACCGAGTTTATCAAAGTAGCTTGCACGATTGAGTTTCAAACAATCTTTTTTAACAATGATTTATTCTCTAATAAATCACTATTTTTCACCTGGAGCTGTTAGCGGAATATATTCAACAGTACAACTGTTTTGATCAATTTTTCACCAACGTTTGATGTAAAATTGCTTACATTTTATGAATGTAGATTTTATTTCCCCAATAAAAATGTTAGCAACACTGCTTCAATGCATTTGTATTAGATTGCGCTACACAAAATAAACAAAACTAAATATTTTCTGTTACAAAAGCAGTTTTCTGGGAAAAATAAATAGTTTTACGACAACATTCCATATCAATTGCCTTTCGCGTGTTAAATTAAAGGTTCCTATTTTGCGGGCTTACCTCTAGAAGGTACGTAAATCTTTATATCGCAATAATTTCTGATAGAGGAAATCCATATAGGAATGTGTGTGTTGCTGATCAAATGTGTTAGAGGAAGTAAACTGAAACAGAAATAATTTTTCTTGAGCAGTTTTAAGGAAAACGGAAAAGTTTTAGACTAAGATTTTCGTTTTTCTTGAATTTCAATTTTAAGCAGAATGAACTGATTGGTTTATTTTTCAACCATATGGAAGATTTATTGAATAAAATCAGGAAAAGAAGCGCTGAAATTTGTTCTTACTCACACATTGTTGACATTACTCATACGCTTGCAAAGAGTCTTGCTTCTTCAAGTTGCTAAAAGTGTCATTTGAAATTTGTATCGTTTTTTCATGTTGTCAAAAATTTTTTCGGAGCTTCGAATTACTAAAGTTTTCGAGAAACTTGTTCTTTACTTTCAAGTTTCTGAATGTGCCATGGAACGTGTAGTTACTAAAATGTTCATTATCGGACTCGATCTGTTTTTTTTTTTCATTTTGCTAAAAACACCAGGTGGAGCATTCACCCTTCTTTTAAAATGCTAGTATTCTTCAAGAAACTTACTAAAAATTCCTTGTGGGAATTGTGCCATATTTGCAAACTACTAAGTGTTCAACTTGGTAATTCTACTGCACTTTCAGATTGATAGTAGTGGGAATGTTTTAATGGAACTAATACTGAATTCTATCTTAGTTATTTACGATACGATACGGATAGATCGTTTTTGGCTGCCATTGACCAGTAAGCACAAAAAGCTTAGGTCAGAATAGTTGAAGATGGACGGAGAAGCAATTAATTCCTTCAAATTAACAAGTTGTGCGGTGCATGAGGTGCACATGAGAACGAGACGCAATTGGGATTAGATATTTTTTATATAACCTGTTCATAAAAACTGAAATAAGGCTGTTGGGTAATGTCAGACCCATAATCCGGATTGACATCGATATGAATAAATGAGGGTTGAAAAAACAAAAAAAATTATTCATTGATTATTCTATCGTTGATTCGATTCTTTCAGTGAAAAAATATCGTGAGCAGTTTTTTAGAACCGATTTTTTTTGTCCTAAAAAGGGCAGGAATTCTTTGAAGTTAGTAAAGGCTTAGCACATTTTCCTAGAATGATGCGGTTTTACCGCTAAATATTCGAACGGCCCTTAAAGCCATAACAATCGATATTAATAGTAGCTGTACTAGGATAAATGCCCACACTTTGGACCTACCCACTACCCATAAAATTCTGGGCAATATTTGCGTCATATTTCTAACTAACTTTCATTACCTCCTTCTTCAATTCCTAGTCAATTTTGAAAATATTCCCTGTTTTCCGAAGTTTTCCCTTCATAATCGCCCAGAATTTCTCTATTGGGTAAAATTCTGGCGAGTTTGGCGGATTTACCTCATCCGGTACAAAAAAAACAACATCGTTATCTTCGTACCACTCCTGCATCGGTTTCGCGCAATGGCACGATACCAGATTCCGCCAAAACAGAGTATCACCTTCGTTGACTGGAAGAACGACAACGGATACTTCTGGACACATTCTTCTTATATTTGGTCGTTGATGGTGCCGATCGTTTTGTGCTGCTTCCTTAATTCACTGCACCGCAGCCCCTGATCGTCTACCAAAGAGAGTTATACAAAAAAGCAAGGGCTGCTGTTTGTAGAGTCCTGAGTTATAATGTTTATACACTTGGCGTGAGCAGCGATTCTTTGGTGTGTCTTTATAACAGACACATTATTTTTAAACTTTCATCTCTAGAGTGTATGTTCCTAGTGGGTAACGATGATGTTTCTTCGATTAGCCAACAATTTTGTAAAATCGTTTGGCGCAACGTTCTGTTTCGTCTAATGCACAAGTAGAAAAGATTGGATGGTAACAATATATTTTTTTATTCATAAAGATTTTTTTTTATTTTGGCTCACACGCACTTAAGAAGCGTAACGTGGCCATTTAACAATAATTTAAAAAAAGTAAATTACTTTTTCTTATACCTAGATCTAGTAGTCATTTTCTTCCTTGGAGGACACGCGTTTTCATTGTCATCCAGCAATTGAAGGGAAAGCAGTGGTTCGCTATTTACAGCTTTTTAACATGTAGCCAACTGATTGTCATGGGTAACAAGTGATTTGCACGGAACCTTTGTATTTTGGCCGAAAATCACATAAGAAGGTATAGCCTGCTTCAAGCGCATGCGTAACAAACGTACACCATGTAGAATACCTGGGAAAAAGTTCTTCCACACTTCCTTTTCGATGGAAAGAATCTTTCCGTACTGAGACATAGTTTTGCGAATATAAGGATCGAAGACGTTTAAGGGTAGATCATGCACACGTACTTCTATAGCACCATCTACCATAAACACTGGTATGTTGTACTTGATGTTTTCATGCTCCACATAGTGCATATTGGTATTGTCTTTAGCGAATTGAATTGTATGCAACTCCTTTGCTCTTTAAGCAAACCTTTAAGTTCTAGTATCGAAGGTCGAATTGTGCTCTGTCTGAAGTCAACAATAATTGTGGCTGTGGTAGCTTTTGTTCATTTGGCTTAATCATTTCGAGATCGTTCTATTGTTCTCTATACTATACTGTACTTGGTTACTGCCGCTCCGAACGTAAGCAGTTTTGTTTTATCGACTGACTTGGGTGAGAAGTGAAAGCGAACTGGCAACAATATTTTATCTTTCATCTTCGTCCAATTGAAGTTAATATATGTACGATAAACAAAACTGATTTATCGTGGAATCATGCTTATAAAATAAAAGTTCGACCTCCAACGCATCATGCCATTCAGTGTATGTTTCTTCGGATCACTGATCACAACCTTCTTAGTAACCAAGAGCGATGTAAACATATCGATTTTGAGTAGTAATCCGTGTGTCGAGATGTCTCTAAAGCCATTTTCGTAGCAGATCATCTCGAACTAATTATACTGACTTGTTACAAACACTGGATTCAGATATTCGCTCTCGTAATCTTCGATCTCATCCATTCCTGAGAATTCAATTCGTATTTTTTATAGTATGTGATTTTCACCTGTCACGCAGAGCTGTGAAAAAATTATGTTTCAACACTCTTTAAGTTAGTGTTGATATTAAAGGTGAGGAGGTTTCATGCCTACTGAAGATTTCAACTCCATTGATTTTTCCCTTGCCCTCGAATGAAATAGGCAAAGCAAAGTCTTGGTATTACATTTCTTCTGTGAAATTTGATCTTCTTTTTCAACAAACTTCGCATCCGATTCAAAGCGTACAGAGAGTCATTGCATGGCTGGTGCTAAGATCCTACTGTCACTAAGAATCTCTACAGGTTGGGGCTCGATCATACGACAACTGGCTTGTAAGACCTGCACCCTATAAATTAAACTTCCTTCTGAAACGAAACAAACAAATGTTGATTAGTCAAATTGAAGGTTATTTATTGCACTGTAAAGGCAAAATGAGGAAAAAATTATTCCGATTTTACACTCTGTTGCTCATCTCTCAGTCAACTCGAGTCATTTGTTTTGCTTTTTTTCAATTTCTGTTTGATGATTGCCCATTATTTATGAATGAAGCGGATTTTTTGGCATTTCGGTAGATTGATGTCTTTTTCGAACAGATTCACTCCGTTGCTTCGATACCACTGTAGAACTTCTCCGTTGTAGTGACGGGCTCCAAACCAATCTGAGATTTAATGTACGGAAGAATATGCTTTTCAGGCGCTTCTGCTTGTACAACCTGTGTTTTATGTCCGCAACTGCAAAAACCTTGCCAGATCATTGTAGATACCGTCTTCTGAGCACGTTTATCAAACATGTTAGAAAACAAAATTTTAAGATATTTATATTTGTGTTTAGTACAGCAAGATTTATTAACAATCAACAAAGTATAACTCACAACGCAAATTTTGAATAAGTGTCCATACGAAAGCAGAAACCCAGCAGAAATTTGAGAGTTCAGAACACATTCTAACCACAGTGTATGGTGCGCAGCTAGCGAATCAGGAATGCAGGAATGAGAATGAACACCGTAAATATGGACACCAAGTACTGCGAGCGTGAAAGCAGTCTTTCCGGTTTCGTCGCTGAAGACATGATTAACGCTAGGCACGCACAAGTGTTTCCACCAGGATCGAAAGACAGAGCATTTCCTTCATTTTTGTGCGTTATTCAGCCGGACTACACCACCACCGTTTTACAGTTGAAATGTTGCATCCTTTTTTGCACTTCAACTCAGTAGTCGAACACGTACACGGAAGATGATTAATCCTTCAGCGTTTACCATGGTTTACCATACTTTGATGGGACTATTACATCCGCTGTTGCAACCACCTCGGTAGCTTCCACTACCACTACTGGCATGTTCTGAAAGGATGGGAAACGTGACTGCCTGTAATCAGTGCCAATTATGAAGCTATTAAAATAAATGACATTGAAGAAATGAGCGACATCTTCGGTTAAAGACTTTCAAAAATTGTCCTCAGGTGTCATCGAAGCGTTCCAGGATGTACAGAAGTAAAAGTTCCGAATTCTTACTATAGATGTATTCCAATATGCATCAGATGAGACATTTTCTTTTAGAAGGAACTCGTTTGCAAATTTTATTGTGCCCGCAAATGTTGAAATTGTTGAAAATTAAAAGGCAACAAAATGTACTTTCAAACCAGATAAAGTTAGCAGCATCCAGAGCATGAAAATTATCTTTCTCCGCCGGAAGACCTTCGGAAGGTTGTAGCTGACGCTTGTGCCGATACCATAGTGAACCGGAGCTCTGGCATTGGCACGGAATAAGTTGAAACTGTTGTTGAGTTGGCTGGAGAAGAGTTTTTTTCTTCTTACTTGTCTCCCAACGAAACAATAATTACGGATGCTAGTAGAATAGTACTGTAACTATGTATATGAACCACTGATGCTGCCTAGATTCATTGTGGTAGCCACGGATGGGAACTTTGGGGAATCTGTGTTCGATGAGCGTCGAAACAAGATGATATAGTTTGTTCGCTCTCTGTTAATGAATTTGTATGAAAAGCATTTGATAATAAAATTGATCTAATTATAAATTAATAATAAAGGGTGTAAGGATAAAAAATTGCCTGGTTGGTGGTTTAATGCATAGAGCGCTGGTCTTAGAAACTAGTCATCGTATGTTCGAGCCTCGACCTGGAAGGATTATTAGTATCAATAGGATCGTAGTACTAGCCATGCAGTGATTCTGTACGCTAAGAATCGGCTGCGAAGTCTGTTGGAACAGAATGATCAAATTTCACAAAAAGGAAGGTCATGCCAAGACAAAAAGGTTAAAAATTGGTCAAACGAGAATGTTTGTAAATCGAACAATTTTCTATTACGAATCAGGTTTCTTTCTCAATTACAATTCATACAAAATACTATTTTTCTATTGGGTCTCTGTCGTGTTGCGAAGATTGATGTCCTTAGGCACCATTTAGGCGTAGTTCGCTCTCGTCACTTCACGGCTTTTTTCCGTAATGGTAAGATGCCAAATCCTACCGAAAAAGAGCAGAACGAATTATGTTGCTCAAGGAAAGACTACAGACGATTTTCCAAGTATCGCAGCACACAATATCCCTGGTAGATGGTCCCTGTCGTGATGTGGAAGTCGCTCTTTAAACCTCAGTTCGGAATGGGTTTAAACCTGCTATACTAGATGTAGTTTACATAGTTTCCCCGGTGAACGACCAGAACGGTTAAAGCCGGGGCAAAAGAAACGATATAAAAAAAAATAGTTTACATAGTGTTACATTATAAGATCTTGTTAGCAGTTACTGGAAAGAGACATTCGAGATTTAGTTTGCCCTCGTCTCGGCTTTCTACGTCTAATTTCTATGAGAAGTGCAGAAGAGCGCGAAAAAGTGTGCAGAGTTCAGAAATTTTCAACAGAATTTTTTTTTAATTTTTCCTTAGAGATATCATAACTAAATGGCGCTTACGCATCAGAAAAATTAGTGATATTTTTTTTAATCCACCTAGTGGATTATTACTTATATTACTTATATTTTCAAAAACATCTGTTGAGATTGTTTGTCAAACTTGAATAAAATCAAATAATTTCTTTGGGTATAAACTAATCAAGTTAATATAGATTTGAATGTGGCAACCCTGTACGCTCTACAAAATTAAACAAAGCACGCTGGTGTTTGGTGTTTTCTTCTTTCGTACCAACGGTGGTGTTTTCTTCTTCCGTACCAGCACGTACCGATGCGTACCAGTTTGGCATAATTTTTTATGATAATTTATCGCCCTACAATTGCGGAACCGGAAGTCGAATCTGGATAAAATTGCACAATGTTTTTAAAGATAATGGGAGCTGAGAAATCAATTTGAGTTCCGTTTTTGGAGCTTGTCTTCACAATTACCGCTGCTTTCGGAAGCGGTAACAGGAGACTAAGCAGTGTATTTAAAAAAAAAAATTCTTTCAAATTATGATAAAAAACGATATTTTATTCAAACTAACAATTGATCCGTTATTGTACGAGGTTAAACTTGAGTATAATGAAAACCGAATGAAATTTAAGTTATTCCTTCACGAATTTTCGAACTTTTGATCGAACGCTCTTCATCCGGACAAGTGTTGCATCGCATTTTTTGGACGCTTGAGACCAAATTTTTTTGAACTCCTGCATGTTCCTAGCTGCCTTACCAGTCTTCTTGAAGACCCTCTTCACGATTGCCCAGTAACGTTCGATGGGTCGAAGCTGAGGGCAATTTGGTGGATTGATATTTTTTTCAACGAAATTTATACCCTTTTCCGCAAGCCAATTGAAAGTGGTTTTGGCATAGTGAGCCGACGCTAAATCCTGCCAAAACAGTAGAGGTGTACTATGCTTCTTATATAAAGGCAGCAATCTCTCCTGGAGACACTCAGATCGATATATTTCTGCATTTATAGTTCCGGTAGTGTAAAAAATGGTTGACTTCAAACCACAGGAACTTATTGCTTGCCATACCAGTATCTTTCGACCGAGTTTCTCTACTTGAACCGACCTGTCCGCATCGCTCCCATCCTCCCCAACAACGACAGTTAAGCATTGTGGACCTGAAAGGACTCTTGAGTCCTCCTTTACGTAAGTCCCATTGTCCATCAAAACGCATGCATCCGGACACTGCAAAAGACGCGAATACAATTTCCGGACCCTTGTTGTTGCTCGCTTCTTCTGTTCTACACTTTGTTTCGAGATTTTCTGCTTCTTGTAGGTCTTCATGTGATTTCGCCTCTTGATATGCTGGATCATTCCGACACTCGTTCCTGCTTTTTTGTCCAAATCGCGTATTGACATTGATTTTTTCTTCAAGACTAGAGATACCACTTTCTGGACTAGTTTCGGGTTGGAAAATCCGAGTTTTCTGCCTCTTCCTTGTAGCTCATCCAACGAATAGTGTTCTCAAAACTTATTAATGATGGTTTTACCACTGGCATGATGAATTCCAAACCGCTTTGCCAATTTTCGCATAGTAATACCCTTCTTACTTAGCCATGTATCCAGAACCTTAATTTTCACTTCCATTTCAATACGCGACATTTTGAAAACGCGGAATTCCAACCGCACAAACAACAGCCAATCACACAGCATGCTGTGATCTGAACATAAAAAACCATCACAAATACATACGTACAACACGAATGTATGTGGATAGCTTATTTTCGATACACTCCTTAGTAGTCCTAAAGTAGATTTTTATATCCACTATCTAAGAATTTCTGCCAACTAAAATTGTTGATCGTTTCAACCATCTCCGTAAAATTAAGCGGACTGAAAAAATGCATTCTGTCGGTTGCGTCACTTATACTATTATATCTACGGAACCACAAGAGACAGCCACTTGATCATCGAGCTTTACCAATGAACCACGGAGACTTTCAAACGAGTCTAAGTTTGTTAAAATCTGTCCAGTCATCTCCGAGAAAATTGAGCGGAAATAATAAAATGTGTTTTGTCATGCTCCGGGTTGACGGTTCAATGCATAGGATGCTGGTCCTACAAGCCAGTTGTATGTTCGAGCCCCGACCTGGAAGGATTCTTAGTGTCAGTATTATCGTAGTACTAGCCATGCAATGATTCTGTAAGCTAAGAATCTGCTGTGAAGTCTATTGAAACAGAAAGGCTAAATTTCACTAAAAGATTGTAATGTCAGGACTTTGCTTGTTTGTCATTTATATCATCATAGCTCCGGAACGTGAAGTGACAGTCAATCCTTGAACTAGATTCACCATCTAAGAGTAGCTCTTAAACAAGCACAAGACTTTTAGAATCGGTTCAGCCATCTCCAAGATAATTGAGCGGAGAAAAACCCATACTCACAAACATTTTCCGATCTCGTCGAGCTGAGTAGAATGATGTGTAACACTAGGGGTCTTCAAGGCTCGGATCAAAAGTCGTTTTTTTCAGCAATTTTATATTATCCCTCCTATAGATAAAGATGAAAAGTTTTGTAATAGTTTTTTATCGAATTTTCCACGCTATCTCGACATTTTTTGGTGAAAAACGGAATCATGAGTATAGACTTTATGTTTCGTCTTCGACTCGTCAGTGCTAAACAGCTCATCTTCAATTGCTATGCCACTTAACAGTGCAACATAGTACAACTGACTACTAACTGAATTGGCCAGTATATTCCGAAACACGTTTTTGTTCGGCACGTCAGTCACTGAACATTGAACTTAGGTGAGATCTAAGAAACTATTCTGTGGAAAGCAAAAACTTTATGTATGCTTAGTGGTCTATGTTGAACTGCTTAGTGGCTGTTTTACACTAACGAGTTGCACATGAATTGTTATGTATATAAAAACGGCATAAGGCATAAACGTTACTTGACCCCTAAATGAACCAAGCTGGTTTATGACATTATAATCATTATCAGACCAATATTTGTTTGTGGTACTCCAAGAAAAACAAACTTTGTTATTGTTCAATAAATTTTCCATCTATCAACCAACTTTGCTATTCTCATGCAAGCGTACAGTGAAACAATCGATGTAAATTTTTCTTAAGCGATTCCACATTTCCACCGACACAAATGAAACTTCTATAAATTGAATACTAGTCAACTGGAGCGTGGCAATACACGATCAGCTGAACATACACGATCTGCTCAGCGAGAACCGTGAATATTTTCGAAACACTAGACCTAGGCTGGTCGAAATTCAATCGAAGCCAGTCCAATTACTTCAACTGCGTCCGAAATTAATTGATCATGCACGTCAAATATTGCCACCAATCACGTCCGTCGTTTTCGAGACGATGCAACATTGAGTTTTTCATATCTGATGATCTATCGGGATAAAACAAAACATTCCCCATCTACTGATTCCAGCGAAGATCTATTTTTTACACTGGTGTTTAATCCACATAATTCTTAAACAAAGAATCTGAATTATTGCTTTCAATAGTTTTTGTCTGTACATTTGAACTGTTCGTGGGAATCACGGCTCCTCCATGTACTTTTTTTAAGTGCATCTTAATTTTATCTGAGCGTACCGTATCGATGCAGCTGCATCTGGATGCAGAATTAACGAGCGCAGCGAATGCGCCGGCTAAAACAAGCAGGCTGACGGTACATTTTTGAACTCACGCCAAATGGAACGGTACATGGTTCTTGCTTTCTGTTAAAACACCAGACGCTGCCGATGAGATGTTGCTGCTAGATTGAATCGGACTAAATTTCAACCCATTCAACCGGGTGAAACGTATGAAGCCTGGGTTTGGGATTATTTCGGAGACATAATTGGCAAGGATAAACCGAACGGAACCAGTTCGGGCCAGCGGTCCAGTCTGGATTAATGACGTTCATGGTATCGACTATAGCCATGGAAACTGATACCTGTAGTTGCACGAATAACAGACGCATTAGTTCAGTTTTCAATATGTTAAAGATTAGCTAACCTCTTGAAAAGTAATATTTAGCATTTGCAAGAGTGGCTCAACAATATATTTTGTCACTTTGGTACTAGGATAATTCGTGCTCACAAAACCATACTAAACTGAGATTTGAGTTCAATTTTCACTTCAAAGTTTTTTTTAAGACATTTTATTGTAGTTTTAAATTTTAGTTTAGAGTGGTCCTTGAAAAAAAGTACCATCCATATACAGTTTATACCATCGAAAAAAAAAACTCACCCATTCAGGTCTCCAACGAAAGCAATTAACATTTTCAAGATGCTATCTTGAGTTCAATTCTGCGATCCATTGGAGTCCCCTCCGGCGAAAAGCAACTCGAGGCAGTTACTTAATAAAAACGGCACAGTAAGAAAATAATCAATAATGGTACTGCATGACTCCCCGCCTCGCAACCGGGGTCAAAATGTATGGGCTTTCATCCTTTTTCATCTTCGCTGCAGAAAACTATGATATAAGCAGGCGCCATTATGTCTAGTACATGAAGTTTATGTTATGTTTTTTTTTGTTACATCCACGACAAGATACTGAAGTGCTATCTATCGTCCTCGCTTGTGTAGAATGTTAATTTGAAAGTTTACCACAGAAACCCTTCTTTCGGGGATTCAGCATCCGTTTTCTAAAAACAATGTGTTGTGTTGAGCATTGTGATTCTAAAAACAATCAGCTTTTCGGCAAAATTTATTTGCAATAATTATTTTTGTGATTAAACTCTATAGATAGATACAATCGAATTAGCTCAATTTATGTTGTCCCTCTTTTCTCAAGCTTGCAAAAACATATGAAAAACGTGCTATGAATTACAATTCACTCGAACACTGTTCGATACATGGGATGTATTGCACAGAAGCTGTATGGATCATAAACGAATGCATTGAAAATACGTGCGCAGAACAAATTGTTTCATAATTAATTTAAAATATTTTTTTAATTCGCTTAGAAAATTTCGTACTTTTTTGTGTCGTTAACTATATGAAGATATTTTTAGTTATCATTATCCTAGAAGTCGAATCGAATCCAGATAAAATTTAACCTCATTCAATAGAGTAATAAGACAATAAGGGTACGGGGTCCCTATTTCATCTCATTTGTAAAGACGTTACCTTGAAAACCTGATTTAGCCACCAAAATCACTACGATTTTTTAATATTTCTGCTTAATTCGCCTTGCTCCACATTGGGAATTGATTTACATTCCTTGGAAATTAAAATAATAATTAAAAATTCAGCTAAAAACCCTTCTGATATGTTCACTACTGTGCTCCTAATTTCATCTCAAAGGTTTTGTATTCATCCTATCGTTGGTCCTTTATTCATCCCATAAAGTAGCAAGGCGACAGCAATCAAAACCAAAATATTGCACTTTTACACTCTCAGGTTCAAAATGTCAGAATTTTCCTTAAAAAGGGCCTAATGCCAACTATGACACAACACACGATATTTAAAAAAAAACAGTTTGGAATCATTTCGACATTTAGAATTTTTTGGATAGTTTTTATTACCTTTCGTTTCAAATTTAAAATTTTACTCTGCAGATTATTTGGAGAATTAAAAAAAACAAAAAAAAAGAACTGTTACTATTTAGGCATTAGCCCTTCTAAAAACAAAATGTAGAACAAGAGATGCCATTCATACAGATTTATCTGTATTGTATAGATTTTTGCGTTCGCGTTCGTTGTGCACAGCCGATGAAACACACACATTTAACAGTGTTATAGTGACCTATAGCGGAAAGAAACCAGTGCTACGAGATTTGCCACAATGGTTATTTGATTAGTATTTAACACGCTCTATTTGGTAATATTAGAATCCGAAACTGTTTTATTTATATATAAATATCAATGATATAATTAAACCAATGTCACGGATACCAAAAAATACTTGTTGATGATCATTTAAAGAAGAAAAAATAATTTTTTTATTCAACATTATAAGAAAACTTGGCAACCTTGCGATACGAAATGAGATGAAAACAAAGCGCAATGAAGTGAATTAAGTGCAAATTTTCATCTCATATTTTCCATTGCTTTTATTGCTTATCAGGTAATTTCAGAGGTCTTTTATCGTTGAATAAACAAGTGGAAAGTGAACATTACTAACTATAAAGTCATCCAACATTGAATAGTGGTGTAATTATGTGAAATAGTGATCATGTTTTGACACGAATCGATTAGTAAATATTCAGAAACATGATGAATTGTAAAACTTCAGACGAAAGTGGTTCCTAAATCAAAAAGTGAGTTTATTTTGAACGAAAAAAGCGATCGTTGAAGGTTTTTAAACTATTTTTTCAATTGGAAAGTGTGGCAAAACCTAGAATAAATGTTTTAAAACGTTCCACAGTTTTGTTCAGGTACGTTTAAAGATATGATTAATGTTCAAAGTTGTGAAGTGAAGGAATGAGATGGAAATTGGAGCTGAGATGAAATAGGGAGCCCTTACCCTATTTGAATCAAAGTTCGGCTGGTTCAGTCACAATTAGTTTGTTTTGGTTGAACACTTATCACCTTGTAATTCCAGAACCGAAAGTCAGATCCGGATGACATTCAGGAGTTATGTATGGAATCAAAACCACAGTTTGTGAAAATAGGCCAGGCCATCGCTGAAAAAAGTGAGTTCGTTCCATTTTAGAGTTTGTGACCCCTATTTTCGATGCTCTCGGAATCGGAAGCCGGGGACTAGTATAGCCGGAATGGATACGTTTGGCCGTCAAATGGCAACGCCTATCGATTGAAACTGATTTAAGCCCCCAGCTGCCCCATTTTTCATGTTTTGCATCACTCTCTAGCCATCTCCGAGAAAAGTTAGTACACATATTTTCAATTTTTTGCACATTTTATCAGGTGTACAACTTTGCTTCCGCCGTTTTTTTTCAAAATTAAAAGCTTTATTGCGAAGAAGTGCTTGTCCGTCGCTAGCGACAACTTTCTCCCATCTTTCCAATTTCCGGATCCAAGCTCGAAAAAAGCAGTCCTCCTCTGACTCTATCCATGAAGCAATCCATTCTTCCAACTCTTCGAAGGATTGCAAATGTTGATCTGCCAGGCCGTGTGCCATCGAACGGAATAGGTGGAAGTCAGAAGGGGCGACATCTGGGGATTACGGCGTGTGAGGCAAGACTGCCCATTTCAGCGTTTCCAGGTACTTTTTGACCACTTTTTGGAGGATGATTTTGTCATGTTGCTCTTAATATTCTGGCCGCTGGCGCATCAGTTGCGTTCGGTAGCGATCTCCTGTGACGGTTTCACCCGGTTTTAAGAGCTAGTAGTAAATCACACCGAGCTGAGTTCATCTTTGAAGGTTTTATCTCTTCCTCCACCATGTTTGTCTTCGACATCTATATCACCATTTTTAAAATGTTGAAATCATTCCCGACACGATCTTTTACTCAGAGCAGCATCACCGTAAGTTTCTGAGAGCATTCGATGCGCTTCAGCTGCAATTTTTTTTTCGAATTGTAATAGAAAAGTGAAACTTCCCGCAAATGGCGAGAATTGGGCACATAAACAGACATTTTCGAGCGTGAATAATACGAAAACAAGAACAACTGTCACTGAAACGGCGATGACAATTCGTTAGGCACAGTACACACTCACTTTAAAGGCATTATCATCTATGTATTTTAACCAGCCTCAGCCGGTACAGCCACCTATCGGAAAACGGCGGAAGCAAAGTTGTACACCTGATACTTCACAATTCCGGAACCGAAAATCAGTTCCAAACAAAATTCAAGAATTTTATGTGGAACCGCAGGACCTTTCATTTCAATCTATGTTTGTGAAAATCGATTGAGTCATCTCCTAGAAAAGTTGGTGCAATTATTTTCGTATTATTTTGCTCATTTCACCAGATAACTCCGGAACCGGAAATTTTCTAGAATCCAAACAATATTCAGGATCCAAACAGTATTCAGAAATTTTGTGTGGGACCACAAAACCTATCGATTAAATCTAAGTTTGTGAAAATTTTGCGTACTCGGTTTTCACAGTGATTGCATACACGGGTAAAAATCTATTTCCGGTACCAAGATTTTTTAATCATGAAATCATGAACCATGTCTTCTCATGAAATTTCATGAGCAAAATGATTGATATCATGAAAATTTTCATGAAAGATGGGTTATTGTTCATGATATCTATTGTTTTGATCATGAAATCATGATTTTCATGATGGACATGATTCATGGTTCCGGCAATAGATTTTTATCCGTATAATCTTTCTATATGAGAAAGTCAAAAACATACCTAATAAAACAACAACGAATGTTTCGCATTTCTAAACTATTTTGGTGGAATGTTGTCCTTCGAAACAGTTCATTCCGAATCATTTGTTACAATTCAGGCAATTACTTCGTAGTAAGTAATTGAGTTGTAAAGTGCAATATCTAGTCATAATTGTTGAATGGATTCATTTTGTTTGTTACGACGTCAGATCGTCGTGAACTTGAATTCAGTTGTCTTACTTGCATCAGAAAGTTGAAAAATGCACTACACCGAGTCGGAACAGTGAAGGGATCTGATAAAATCAGTATTGAATCGATTTTGGTAGGGAGAATGAAAATGCCGAATGCCATTATCTAATGGTTCGTGAACAAAGGGTAAATTATTGTCTCCATTTGATAGGAATTTATTTCATTACTACGGCTATCATTGGCACGGACCGGTTAGATGTAGTCATTGTGGTTAAACAATATTTTAAATTGTTATTCGAGAAGCGATAGATAATACAAACCTTGAAAATTATAGATAAGTAAGTGGAGTAAATCTAAATGGACCAAGATGGGAAAATAAAATTGCTTCGGCATCTCATGAAATCATCACTATGATTCATGATATTATGATGAATGTCAAGTTCACAAGAAGATCATTTTAAGGGACTACACCTGATGGTAACTACTTTCTGTATAAATATATGCGTTTATGCCATGTGTTTACCAAACAATTGCTTATATTATAAAAACATGCGAAGATTTCATATTATAATTAATATTAAATATAAAATATCGTCAATTAAGTAGGATTTCAAGCAATGACCAATTCACAGAATGAATTTACATACAGGAAGAAAAACAGAAAATCAAATTTAAAAAGCGTTGTGATAGAAAGTTGCCAATACCCAAGTAGCAAACATTGTTCTAGCATTGTATTTCTTCGCTCTTCTCACAGCGATTGTGCGATTGAAAAAGCGCAGTTTGTTTGTATAAAGTGCAACAAGTTTCTTGTTTGATATTTTTCATTGCAGAAATATTTATTGAGTAGAAACCGAAAATAAAACTGTTCAAATGAACTTATTGCGTAATCAGTTAAATAAACCTATGAGGAATTTTTTAAATAAACTGAGTTGAATTGGTTTCACAAGCAGTAATATGAATGATTGGCACATTTGTTACAAAAACGTGTAAAATCATTTGTCAAACATATCTGACTTGAATAACCGTTCTGTAGCAATTGTGAAACATGCCAATTTTAACAAGTTTTAATTACTACTTGGGTAGTGACTACGCTCGTGATTCTACATCCAATTATTTTGCGGCATTTTTTGAATGGAAATACATGTTGATTGTAAGTAAAAGATTCTTTTACTTTATTTAATATAATTGCCTTCGGCAGCTAGGTATTTTTTCTTTCTTTCCATCAATGCACGAAAGAAAAAACCGTTAATCTTTTGAAGCAATCCAGTCACGAAACCATTTTTCCACATCTTCCTAGCTAGTGAAGTGTGTTCCTCGCTCGTAAGTGCATGAGAAATCGATTAAAGAAAATGATAGATGGAAGGGTCCAAGCCTGGGGACTATGGCGGGTGGGACAAAAGTTCTTATCTGAGCTCAGAAATGATGTTCTTGACCGTTTTCGCTGTGTTTGCAGGGTTGCCGGGCTACAATTTGACTTTACCATGTCTTGTGAAGCATTGTGGTCGGGTTTTAACAATATTTATTATTCATTTTCGATATCTGCTATCAAGCTTGTAGTCCTGGACGCACAGCATCGTTTCCTTTTCGGAACTATTTGATTTTGCAGTTGATGTCACAGATTTCCTGCGCTTAAGTTTCTCAAAATAAATTCAGTTTCTCATATTTTGGTACGATCTGAAGAAGAATCCCCTCTGTTTTATGACGAGAAAGTAAAATTTCACTCAACGTTTTTCGCTGTTTATCATTCAGTTCATGTGAAACCCATTTGCCTACCTCTTAAATATTTCCCTTTGCCAGTAGAACAGAATTAGACAACTAACGTTTACCATTTCCGCCATTAGTTTTCGAGTTTGGGTATTGTCTTCGTTCAACAATCCTTGCAACTTGTAATCTTCAAATTTTTTTGGGTACCTTTGTGTTCCTTGTCTTTCACACTGAAATCTCAATTTTTGAATCCAGATCGCAGATCTCGACGTTTCAGGTAATTATAAGATATTTGAAATCGCAAATAAATTTTCGATTTCGAAAATCTTAAAACCTCAACTCAAGTCCCCGAGTTGTTTTATTTTTCAAACAAAAATTTCGAGATGACACTAGATTTCGACGTTTCAGACAATTCTAAGATATTTAACTATTGGTGTATTTGTAACGATCATGAAACTAGCTGCTTAAAAAAACTTTTGAAACTTATCTGCACTTTTTTTATTTATATTTTCTTGTATTAAAACATTTCAAGAATATTTTGTCAAATTTTCAAGCCTATTGCAACAAAACTCTAGAGGTTATGTGGGAAGAGTTCGGCGCACAGGTCGAAGAGTTTTGCTGCGATTGAGTTCAAAATTTGACAAAGCACTCTTGGAATGTTTTACTTTAACGAAATGCAAAGACAAAGTATGATTTTTCGAAAGTGTTAGTCTTTCCCATAAAATAAATTGTTTCTTTAGATTTTATTGACAATAAACTTTGAACGTCATTTAAAAACTACTGCACCAGTTATTTTCAAATTTTGTACACTACGAAATACCCAACCCCAACGTTTTCCTTCTCGTTTTTTGTTACTTTGGAGAGGTTTTACAGTTACAAGTAGGCGGTTCATTTCGTCAAAAATCTTATACCGTTTTCGTTTTTGAACCTAGACGCGGGCTACTCTGACTCCGAGTAAAACGAACACGTGGTACGCGCCCTAAACAACAACTCATGAAAAAAAGAAAAAATAAACAAACTCGGCTGGATGCGTGGTGCGACTCGAGAAAATATTCAGAGCGAAACTACACGATTGGAGTCCGATTTAGAGCGACCTCAGGTTGCTAAAACAAACATCTCAAAACTTGTTTGGGCGACTCTGGGTCAGCTTTCGGGCTGCTCTGATCAATAAACGAAAACGGTATTAGTTTTGTCTTCAAACAACCACCAAAAAATCAAAAGTTCGATGATCCCGATCGCGATGTAAATGTCGCTCTTTAAACCATAGAAACTGATGGCGCACCACTCGAGATCTTTCTTTGCAATATTCAACAGTTTATTGCTGCTGAAAATCACCGCCATCATTATTCTGCCAGTAGCCTAGTTCTGTTCAAAGTCTGTCATACTCTAGTCGACTTGTTCTGCTTGTCGTCAGGAGTTGGAATCACTCAATTTGAAAATAGACACCTCATTTTATAGCTTGTTGCACGATTGTAGGCGACATTCTCTGCTTCCTTACGACATCTCCAACGAAGAGGTTGGGATTCCCCTTGAAAAAGCCGGCTACCATTTTCTTTGGTTTCGTCCCGATCTATTCTTGCTGGCTATCCGTGTTGTGCAAGCAGAATTTGACGCGTTACTCCTCTTGCTTCTATGTCATTTTCAAAATTGATTAGCGAATCTTTGAAATGGTGAGTGTGCAGTTTTTTTATGCACGATGAAAAAAAATGCATCTTGTTGATGGTGACCAATTTCTGTTCGTAACACCCTTCAACGAAAATAAATCGAAGTACAGTTGACGCCTACTAATGGTTTAAGTCAACGAACTGAAGAAAATAGCTTCACAGTAATGTTGGTATGTTTCTTCATAATATAAATGTGAACCGCCAATTCAGTGAACTTTACAGTGCATCTACTACGAATTGCAAAACCCTAACCGATAATTTATGCAAGGCAAAGATGAAGTGCCCAGATTTTACGCAACCCTTCAGTCGACTCACTAAACGCACACAGCAGCCGTTCCATAATCAGATGATCCTGACACAGAAACAGAAAGGAACCAACCCAAAACCCTTTAGCACACACAAAGCACAGCCATCAATTCCAGAAACAGCATGAACCAATACAGTCCGACGAACGGTCGCTCCGGTTCTGTTTCTGTGTACACGAGTGACGTCATTGTTTGCGTTCCGTTCGAACTAGAGCAAACTACACTCACGCGAAGAGCGAAGGTGAAAATGAGTGCTACTAGGTTGGTTCTCCCGTGAGTTCCTCTGCGACGCAGGCGCCTAGAGGCGCTCGAAGGTAATATTCGCTCAGTTATGGAACTGTGATGTAATGTTAGTGAAATTTTAGTCACTGAACGTGTGCTTGTATTTCTGTAAGAAGCATGGGGGCAGTACATCTGCTTGATTGGAGTATTTATATCAACGCCAGTCAAGTAATCATTCAGTCGCAGAGAAAAACTACCGAGTCTGCCGAGTGTAAAGGAAAGCTTGGCGTTTTCCACTGAACATCACTTCCTATTGCTCTCGTGATCCACACGGAAACATGCAAACCCCCTACGGTACGAGCATATCCGATGACAAACGGCCGAATGCCATTCACTAAACCGGTGGTCGATATTTGTTTGAACACACGTCAAATTCACCTGTCCCGGACGAAGGAAAACGACAGCATCCGGCCACAAGCACTAACTAACCCTTCATCCGTTGTTCAATCATGCCGCCGCACCACAGTGAGGCATCATCATAAGCCGAAATATAGGACAGACAATTATGTTGAACAACCTTTGCATTTTTCGACAAAAAAAAACACCAATGTTGTATTTGATCCATTTGCTACACCTTGAATCCACCGAAAATTCTAGCAGTGCAAAGTTTTATGCAAGTCCGGTGTCGTAAAAGATTCCGTGTTGTCTTCACACGACGCAGAAATGAATCCGATGTAGTCTGACGGGAAATTTTTGAATGACGCTGTTCCACACGGGATATTCAAATTGTGTTGGAACGGAGCAGAATAATAATAATAAAACTTATTTATAAATACTACAACTTTTCATCTGGTTTTCAGTCATTGTGCGACCACCGACTGTGGAAGCGAAGAATGATCTTTCGACTTTGTTTAATACAGCGACTGTATCGTTGGCATTAACAGTACAACTATAGTGGGGGAGTTGTAAACAGACCGAATGCATCAAGGCTAATGGATTAACTAAGCAGCGGCAGAGTGACGAATAGGTCATCTTATTTGCGGTTTCTTTCCTTATTTACTTTGTTTATATAGGAGCATTATGGTAAATGATTACCAGTAAAATGCAAGTATCTCGTGATTCATGCTAATATTACGTAGTTACGTAAACATTTTTCCACTTTATTTTCGCCTTTTGTATTACTGTTTTAATCTATATTTCAAACTAAGGAAATATTTTATGTTAAAAAACTTTGGAAATATTTTATAAGATTCCTCGAAGCGACCGAATCTATCTGAGTCCAATATCCAAATGAACATGAATTTAGCGGGGCACGTATCACCGATAATAACGCGAATAGGTGAATGATTTGTTGCTAATTAGTTTCGGTAATTTCAAATTTGTTGCTCATTTTTATTTTCAAGTACTTCGTATAGTATTTCCTATGAAGTTAACGAAGCAACCTTCATATAAAAGCTTGAAAACAAATTCCAACTGATTGGATAATTTGTTGCTAATTAGTTTCTAATTAGTTACGGTAATTTTGAATTTGTTGCTCAATTTTTTTTGAATACTTTGCTAAGATCATGTGAGGCTAACGCAGCACCCCTTCTAAATATCCTTGATAACAAATCCAAACCCAGTGGATAGTTTGTAGCAAATAAGTTGCTAACAAGTTCGGGTGGTTTCGAATTTGTTGCTCAATATATTTTTTATTTTTTCGAATACTTTGCTAAGTTCACAATTACGCTAAGTTACGATGCAACCTTTATATATAAGCTTAAAAACAGTTCGAAAGCCAGTGTATAATTTGAAGCAAATTAATTGCTAATTAATTACCGTAACTGATTAGCAACTGTTTAGCAACAAATTATCCACTAGGTTTCGATTTGTTTTCAAGCTTATATAGGAAGGTTACTTCGTTAGCTCCATATGAAATTGGCGATGTTCATAAAAAAATTGAAAAAAATATAACACAAATTGTGTTATATTTTTTTCAATTTTCTGAAATAAAGAACAAATGAGCACGCGAATACAGTCTCTGTAGTTGAAAAGAACTGTTTACATCTACCCCGAAACTCCGGAACCGTAAGTCGGATTCGATTAGAATTCAATACCAACCTATGAACAGTGGTTTGTAATACCATTAATTATTTTGAGACCTTGTCATAAACTTTTTCTCCAGTTCGTGCTCGCATCTCATCAGACAGAGTCGCAAATGGTTTACGGTCGAGACAACAGAAACGAAGACAATACAGTGTAGTGAACAATAGAGTGTACGAAATGGGCAAATACGATTTAACAAAGCCTGAAACTTGGCCTACAAGACAAAATTCAATTTGTATTGATTTCAAGCGCTGCAAAGTTAGACCAGCAGCAAATGAAATTGAAATCTTACTTAAAGAACGAATGCATCTAGACGCTAATAATGTAAGTGAAATTCAATTCAACAAGGCGTCTAACTCCCAGTGTACATGGTGGACAATGCAATAGAAGTACGCGTGCATGACCTTCCCCCGCAGACCAGCGATGGGTATGTTCGGGAAAACATGTCGCAGTACGGTTAAGTTCTTTCCATCGAAAGGGAAGTATGACGGAATTTTTTCCCCGGTATCCGGAATGCCGTGCGAGTGGTACGTATGCAACTACGTAAAGCAATTCCATCTTACATCGTTTGTGGTCAAGATGGAATACATCCGTGTAAAACGCTGATTACGTATGAAAATCAACTGGTTACATGTCAGTTTTGTGAACAACCTGCACACTACGGCCGGTTACATGTCAGTTTTGTGAACAACCTGCACACAAAAACAAGGACAACAGCTCAACAACGGAAACTAGTGAATGCAGTGCTCCTGTTTCAAAATCACCTTCACCATCTAACCAAACAACAACTGCAACCAATGTACAACAAGGCGCTTCTACAGTAACTAGCAACGAGATCAAGACTGAGAATAACAAGGAAAACGAAAAGAAGACGGAAATCAACAATGCCACCGATGCGTCAATGGACGACTAGACGAGCCACGAACAAAGTTCCCCTCAATCCTCGCAGGAAGGAAATGGAAGCTCCTCTCCCCCTAGAAAAAAGGTGACAACGAGATCGAATACAAAAAAAAATTTATTTAAAAAATCGGCTCAATCGGCCACGTAAAACTTGTACGCAAATAGGCCTGAATAAAAATGTCTTTTAAATAAAAAAAGTTTTTCTTGTTGGTGTCATATGTAAAGTCGTAAGGGGAGTTGATGCGATTTTATGGAAATGGACGACCATATTGACCTTTGTTGAAGCAATCATTTTGCTAATTGTAGCCGTTAACTCATTATTCGGTAGTGTTATTGAAAGAGTTCCAAAAATCATTCTAGCTTTTTTCACTTTAATCTTAGAGATTTTGTTAAAATACGTGAAATTATAGAACACGTCGAAATTCTATGACTATTTTTGAAAAAGTTATGGATATAAAAAATTTACATATTTAGTTACAAAAAGATGCAGATCAAACCCCTCTGTTTTATAAGTACTTCCAATTTACATCAAAACCTTAGTTCTGACAATCATGAATCAATCTGAAAAATTCAAAAAGAGAGTGTACTTCCTGAATTGAACACGGGGTTTATATCTTATTTTAAATAGGAAATATTTCAGATGTAAAGTTCTGTCCAGTTATAATCCGGAATCAATTATTGTGTTACAGCGGCACGGAAAGTGACCGCTGCAAGAATTCGTTTACTGCTGTCTGTTTACCTAGGCGCCCACTTTCTGTGGTATAAATTTCGCGGTGTTTCGTGCAATGCATCAAAAGTTATTCCAGATGAAAACCGAGAAGAGAGAAAAAAAAATCTGCACACCCACTTTGATAATCCAACGTGGTCCGCAATAAAAATCGCAAAAACGTTGAAAATCACCAAATCAACCGTGTATGATGTGCTCAAACTTTTCAGACAGCGAAAGAGCGTGGATCGAGTGCCTTCTGATTCAACTTCCGGTCATATGTCCCATCAGTCAGAGGATAATGAAATCGCACAAAAATACGCTGCTGCGCTCGCAGTACCGTTCGAAGAACTCGTTTGCGAGCAGGATATCGTTCTTATTGAGCCAGCAAGCAACCTAATAGAACGTTGAAGCAAATTTTCGTCACCAAAACTCGAGCTCGGAAATGGTACCAGCAGGTTTTGACGAAGTACCAAGGATGCCTGCTCATCAGTATGCCTCGAAAACAGCATACTACCTGTCATTAAAGCTTATAAAGGTCCCGTGAAGTTTTAGCAAGGTTTGGCAACTGGTCACTAAAGCCGGGAAGTCATCCAGTGGTGCCGCGATAATAACGTAAATTTCTTGGCCCTATGTGCGGGAGATTGGGACACGAATCCAGGTAGGCCACGTGAAAGGCGATATTCCCAATCAATAGGTTGTCGCTCGAAGGTGCCATACGAAGATCTGGTGTGCAGAGAAACGGAACCATCATCAAAAAGTCTTCTTGGTTTTGCGGACGACATTAATATTATTGGTGTGGATTGTAGAGCTGTGGAAGAGGCTTTCGTGCCCTTCAAGAAAGAAGCTGCAAGAATAGGGTTGACGATAAACTCTACCAAGACTAAGTACATGGTGGCTGGTAGAGAACGAGGCAACCCAAACGATGTAGGACCCGCGGTGGAGATTGATGAGGTACTATACGAGGTTCAATTTTTACTGATTTGTTGATTCTTTTCGATGACGAACTGTACGAGATTTTTGACGAGTTCATATATATCTCGGAACACTCGTGACATGCGGTAATGATATTACCGCGAGGTAAAGTCTGAAGTCTCGTAGCTTGCAAACACGCGCAAAACTTGCTCTATACAAGTCGTTGTTACTACTTGTTGTTCTATACGGCCACGAAGCATGGTCGTTGAAGAAAACCGATGTTCGAGTACTCGGCATCTTTGAGAGAAAAATCCTGCGCTCAATACTCGGTGGCAAAGATGAGATGATGCGGACATTGGAAGGCTTATAAAACACGGGAGACTACAGTGAGCTGGACATGTAGCAAGAATGCCGGAAGAGAGAATGACCTACGTGATGCTCAACAGAGAACCTGGGAGAGGTCGTTGGTTGTGCGCAATCGAAGAGGATGCACGCGCAGCCGGAGTATAGAGCGACTGGAGAACGGCGGCTCAAGACCGAGTATCCTGGAAAGCTACAATTCGTTCGGTCATGTTCCGAAAACGGGATGTGCACCATTAAAGTAAAAGTAGGTAAGTAAGTAAGGTGAAATGATGCTAGTGATTGAAACAACATTGACTTGGATGTAAGTGATCAAATCCTGACCACATTCCTAAACATTTATATCTTCGAATTTTCAACTGTACTTCTAGAAAGAAAATGAAAATGTGTTCAACATCAAAACGATACTTGCAAGAAGCTTTGAGTGAAGCTCAGTTCTCCTAGTATCAGGAAGCACTGTATAGTTGTTAAAGGAAAAAAAAGTTGTATGTTGCAACGAATCCAGTAGATATCTTCAACAGAAATAAATTCGTTTTTACTAATGAGTTCAAAACAAAAATTTGCATTTGACGAGCAATCTGCATCTGCGGGTAAAAAAAAAAATTCAAGTTTTCACTATAAATGATTCTATGGATTCATTCTACATTAAAGTTTTGGTGTGATTAAACTAGCTGCCACTACAGTGTAGGGACACTTCAGTGGCACCGTGACAACTGAGTGAATTTTATCGAAAAGGACCTCGATCCACCAAATTGCTCTTAACTTCGTTTGATGATTTGTGGGAATTAAAATCCATCAACTGCAGAAATGTCTTCTTCTGGTCTTAGTAGAGTTGTACAACCTGTTCAATAGCACTGGTGAAACACATAGGCTGAAAAGTCCCGGGCCTAACACATAGATGGCACTAGTTTTAATGCAGCTTTTGAGGGCTACAATAGCAAAGAAACTATATGTGCAAACAAAAAAATTTTATTTCATTAAGACAACGCACTATGTCACGAGTCCATCAAAACAATGGCAAAACTACATGAATTGAACTTCGAATTGCTCCCACATCAACCTTATTCGCCTGAACAAAATGCTTGCCGGTAAGAAATTTTGCACAAAAGTACGAGGTTATCGCTGAAACTGAGGTCTATTTTGAGGCATAAGATAAATCGTTCTACAAAAGTTGTATTGAACTGTTAAGGCGGCACTGGGATGACAGCGTTGCATTTGATGGAGATGAATAAAGTTAATTTTGACCCAAAAAAAATCGTGTTCTCTTTGTTAGGTCCGGAACTTTTCAGCCCAAGTGTTATGTCGTGTAAAATTTTGATACTAGCCTGATCAGGTTAATTTTTTTTTACAACAAATTTTCACGAAACTGAGTTGAATTCGCACTCAGTCAGATGGCTATGAGCGAACTCGACAAAACACAAACGCTAAATGAGTCGTGTAACTAACTAAGAAAAACACCTGTTAGCCAAACATCGATTTTATTCATAAGTATAATTTCCTTCTAAAGCAACACAATTATTCCAACGCTTCCCCAAATTTCTCGATTGCTTGTAGAAAGATCTATCTTTTGATTCAAAATAGGGTCCACATTCAGCAAATGCTTCTTTATTTGAGTTGAATTTCTGTCAGTTGAAGTCACTGAGGGCTAGATCTGGATTTTATGGTGTATGAGGAAGTAATTCGATTAATTTAACCATCATTGCCATCCACTTGGAAATCTGTGCATTGTCTTGGTGAAACAGTGGTTCGGATGAAATCGATGAAAATTATACCATGTGCGTCTCAAAATACTGAAGCCGTAACCTTCTCGTCTGACTGTTGTGTCTTTTTACGCTTTAGACGTGATTCGCCAACTGCAGCCCACTCAGATGATGATCATCTTGATTCCGGAGTGAAGTGAAGGATCCATGTTTCATACACTGTCCCATACAGACGCGAAAAATCAGATTCAGTGAACATGGCCAAACACTCATCTGAATCATCAATACGTAGATATACAATACAGAAAACTGGTTTGGGGAGCAAAAGAAAATATCGCGACAATTTCAAAAGTCTGTCAATTTTGACGCAAGTCTGCGCAAAACTCGATTTTCAAAAGTCTGGAAAAAATAGTCTGCAACAGAAAATGTCTGCAGCACTATATGAGAAATCTGCAGATTTGCTGACAAATCTACAGACCTGGCATCTCTGTTTTCAATTGTCTTTGCGTTTCGCCTTCGGCTCGTCAGTGCTTGAAGCAGTTCAAATTGAACTGCCATCTCGTGCCTAGCAGTTCAACTTAAACCGCTAAGCAGACGCAAAGCTTACACAACTTATGTAACGCTTTTGGATATTACACAGAAGTGTAATATCCTTTCTGACGTCTCGGGCGTAAACGATTGACGACTGGCTACTGGTCGCGGCAGAGATTTGAACATTTGGGGTTTTTTTGTTTTGTGCAAAAAGCACATATTTTGTTTCAATTTTCTTTGCGTTTCGCCTTCGGCTCGTCAGTGCTTAAAGCAGTTCAAATTGAACTGCCATCTCGTGCCTAGCTATTCAACTTAAACCGCTAAGCTCTCTGTTTTAAATCAGCAAACCAATAACAAACGGTTCTCTGGCATTACTCAGCTTGTATAGTACTTTTTCATCAAGAAGCAATGATAAATTATTTCACGAAATTGTTTTGAACTTAAGAAAGATAGTTTCGCTTAAATGGCTGTCAAGTTTTTCTGGCTAATCGAAAGGTCACGAAATTTCACACATATTCCTTTAAAAGTTGATACCTCATGAACGTCACATGAATTTGACAATAAAAGCGCCATCTGTGTTTCAGTTACAAGACTTATTGAGTGATTTGTTAAGAATCAGGTTCGAAACTGACATTAGTTTATGTTTTAAGGGTTGTAGATTCTCGTGATATAAGATAATGTTGTTTTTTTTTATAAAAGATATTTTTATTCAGGCCTATTTGCGTACAAGCTTTACGTGGCCGATTGAGCTGAGTTTTTAGCTAAAAATGTTTTTGTATTGGATCTCGTTGTCACCCTTTTTCTAGGGAGAGAGGAGCTTCCATTTCCCTCCTGCGAGGATTGAGGGGCAGTTTGTTCGTGGTTTGTCTAGTCATCCATTGCCGTATCGGTGGTATTGTTGTTGATTTCGTTTCTAGTTGCTTTTGATTTTGCAGTTGCTGGATGGTTGGATGGTAAGCTGTTAACTGCAGCTGGTGTACTTTGTTCTATAGGGGTTACGTTGGATGGTTTCGTTGAAGGGGATACAAGTTGTTGGTGACTGTCACAGGTGTACTGGGGTTGCTTGGAGTTGGTGTAAAGGAAGCACCGTTGTCCTTTGGTATAGTTGTCTCCTTGTCCAGTTTATCGCATGGCTTACCGTAATGAACAGCTTTTTGGCAATATTGACATTTGGCCTTCTGATTGTCATAGGTAACAAGTGATTTGCACGGGATTCTTGTATCCTGACCGAAAGTTACATAAAAAGGTATAGGCCTTTTCAAGCGCATGCGTAGCAAACGTACGCCATTTAGAATACCGGGGAAAAAGTTCTTCCACTTTTCATTTTCGATAGAGAGAATCTCTCCGTATTAGGACATAGTTTTGCGAATATAAGGATCGATGACGCTTGAGGGAAGATCATACACACGCACTTCTATAGCACTATCTTCCATATATACTGGAATGTTGTACTCGTTCTATTGTTCACTACACAATAGTGTACTTGGTTTCTTTCGTCCCGAACGTAAGCGGTTTTATTTTATCAACTGACTTGGATGAGATGTGAAAGCGAACTGAAGATAATGTTTTGATTGTAGCGTTGCGAGTACTACACTAAATCTTATTCAATTCTAATCAACGGAAATGACTTTCTGTGTGAAAATTTAACGAACCCGGGATGATTTGGCAAAACACTTTTCAAACAAAATCAAGGACTTTAACAAACTTTATTTGTTGTGCTTTTGTGGAAAAAAAAACCCTAGGACGATACGATGATGAAGAGAAAAGAAATTGCTACGTCCACTTAGCCAGCACAACCCGGAATGACTCGCAGTCTGATGGCATTCCCGTATTCATCAAAGCTTCGTGAAACTAGTAGCAACACTGAAAACCGGACCTTCCTATTAGAGCACGATAAACGTTGTCCTGCTGACGAGTTTTTAATTGACCTTTCGGAAGGGAGAAACGTTTTTCAGTGAATGCAGCGAAAAAAATACGTCCAAACAACAGAAGCTAAAAATAAACATTCAATGCGACCAGTTTATATTTAGTACAACATGTCTAGATTGGTAAAGTTCTGTCCAATTGAGACTTGGAGCTTAAAAGGGGAGATGAGAGAGAAGATTAACGATTGTGCTTGCGTTATTGAAAAAAAATATCTGTCAACCAAAAGAATGTTCGTTTTTTTTAAGATTTCGAGAACACTCAAAGGTAGCAGAAAAATAGAAACAAACAATCGCAGTTGTTGAGAACTTCGTGAAAAGGTTGAATGTTACAAAAAATCACTCAAACTCGAAAGTTTTTAGGATCGGAAAAAACGGAAAACCTTCAAGTGAATTTCGAAACCGCAACAGATTGTTCCCGTTAAAATTAATAAAATCATCCGTAAGATGAAAACAGATGGCCACCCGAATCGGTCCGAGCAGGCTATAAAGGCAAAATTTATTTACAGCTGCTCTTGAAATGTACACAATAAACCCTGAAAACAAGGTTTACTATGAATCAGTCAGCTAATCGTGTTGGACTTGTTGAATGGTGCTTAGGAAATCCTGGACGGTTGATTAGTTATGGGAAGCACGTGTTTTTGGGTTGTATTGGTGTATTTTTATAAATTGTTCGGAATTTGAGTGGTAACTGCTCTGTATCATCCTAAATGATCGACAAATGACAACTGAATTATATTCAAACAATTTTTCAGCTCGTGACACACCTTCACACTCATACCAACCACGGGAATTCAATTATTCAAGTCATCAATTGGAACTGAGAGAGCGGGTATATCGCAACGTGACGACCAGATGACAATACATTTATAATTGTTCGCCCTAATCCGTACCAGGCACTACAGCGGAATGCGATTAGGTTTCTCATCCTACCTTTGCTAGTGTTGAAAAATCCCTCCGCCACCGAAACGACAAAACTCGTGCAAAGCGCTCCGATCGGATTGTGGAGCGAAATTGTGTGTGATTCTGTGATGTGGTATTTTACATATTCGATCGCACATACATGACCTGACCTGATACGAACGGTTGATGGTGTGTTGGATGACCTGAGCTGCAGCTCTGGATTAAGCCGGCAGAAGGCTTCTGCAGCGGCACAGGTTGCATGTAAACAGTGCATAATTCATCACTCTCCTGTCCTAGCATTCGAAAGCATGCAACGGAAAATTCAGGCCGGGTTAATATACCTGTAGCTCAGCTCGGATTCGATCGGCAACGCTCCGACATAGTTGGTCTTATTTGTGAGAGGAAGGATTGTAGTCATACTGTGGTTATAAGCTGGATGGAATGTTCGACTACAATATCGTTTACATAAATAATATTAAAGTTTTACTGTTTCGTACCACAATCATTTCAAAGAGTTTCAGTGATTCTGACGGAGCAAGATTATGGTGGGTTTAACCAAGTCTCCCGGAAATATGAAACACTAAGTGCATTCAGAGATCGATTCGCAAGGATGCGTTTTTTGGTTATCTTCTTTCGTAATCGTTTCGGTAATTTGACTTCATAACAAGTAGTTTCACAAATTTGATTTGTTACTTAGTACTCTTTGACTGAGAATAACCTTATCTTATTTAGAAATTATTCGACCCACATAGAAACCGTGCAAAGTCTGACACACACGGAGGTTCTTTACGATTAGGTTGCTTTCTCAGTTGTGACATTTAAAGTAATTTGTATAGTAATTTTTCTCGTAAATTTTCATTTCTGCTATTAGATGAATGAATTCTATTTTCAATATGTTTTTCGTTTAGTTGTTTTTTACGAGACAATTTCTTGAATTTGAGCTAATAAAAGTCATTTTCATTGACTCAAAATATATGAAAATGACGAGAAATTATTGTCACTCTCAGCTTCGCTTGCAAACTATAAGAACGAAATCAATGTCCTGTCAATGACATAAGCGGAACAGTAGTTTCAAAATTGTGCTCTTGTTTTCATTTGCTCTTTCAGTTATTTGTTAATTATTTTTACGTTTCGTCTTTGACTCATCAGTGCAGAGCAGTTGAAATTGAACGACAACGTGTTTTCGACTATTTCTGGCCGATGCAGGTATGGTCATTTAGGGGTTAGCCAAATTTTGTGCTAGGGCACATAACCGTTTACATTATTTTTAAGTTTCGTCTTTGACTCATCAGTGCAGAGCAGTTGAAATTGAACTGCTTAGTGCTAAACTCGGCAGTTCAATTTGAACCGCTAAGCAGACGTAAAGTTTCTGCTACTTACAGAACACTTTCTGTTTTGCAACGAAGTGCAATGTCTTTTCTGACGTGCCGAACGAAAACGTGTTTTCGACTATTTCTGGCCGATGCAGGTATGGTCATTTAGGGGTTAGCCAAATTTTGTGCTAGGGCACATAACCGTTTACATTATTTTTACGTTTCGTCTTTGACTCATCAGTGCAGAGCAGTTCAAATTGAACTGCTTAGTGCTAAACTCGGCAGTTCAATTTGAACCGCTAAGTTATTTGTTGTTTTCAGTGAAAATCCCATAGTATGCAGTGTCGGTATTCAACCGAAGTTATGAAAATCGAAAATGACAGAAAAAAGGTTTCGCAATGACTTTTACTTGTTGATGCTCGAATTTGTAGTAATTTTGGTTTTCAAAGAAGTTCTGAAATGTTATTACTTCGATTTGTCATATTTTAGTCACTTTTTATTGCCAAGCGTCACAGATTTTCAATACATCGATGGAAGAATGAGAATTGAAATTCTGCTGATACTCCCTGCAGACGTTAGTTTGGTTTCGTCTTGTCATAGAGGAAATAGTGACGTTGCCAATTATACTATCTCATTTTTTCAATGGGAAACGAAAATGCTCCGTCTCTCTTTGTTTGAATTTAGGGTAAGGAGTGGAATTGGAATTTAGGGTAAGGAGTGTATCGAAAATAAGCTATCCACATACATTTGTATTGTACGCATGTATTTGTGATGGTTTCTTATGCTCAGATCACAGCATGCTGTCTGTCAGCTTTCGTTTGTTTACTTGTTTGTGCGGTTGAATTATGCGTTTTCGAAATGTCGCGTATTGAAAAGGAAGTGAAAATTGAGGTTCTGGACACATGGCTAAGTGAGAAGGGTATTACTAAGCGGAAATTGGTGAAGCGGTTTGAAATTCATCATGCCAGTGTTAAAACCATCATTAATAAGTTTGGGGAACAATATTCTTTGTATGAGCTACCAGGAAGAGGCAGAAAACCCGGTTCTTCCAACCCGAAACTGGATCAGGAAGTGGTATCTCTAATCATGAATAACAAATCAATGTCGATACGTGATTTGTCCAAAAAAGCTGGAACGAGTGTCAGAATGATCCATCGTATCAAGAGGCGAAATCACCTGAAGACCTACAAAAAGCAGAAAATCTCGAAACAAAGTGTAGAACAGAAGAAGCGAGCAGAAACAATGGCCCGGAAATTGTAGTCGCGTCTTTTGCAGTGTCCGGATGCATGCGTTTTGATGGACGATGAGACTTATATAAAGGAGGACTTAAAAACCTTTCCAGGTCCACAATACTTTACGGTCGTCGTTGGGGAGGATGTGAGCGATGCGGACAGGTCGATTCAAGTGTAGAAATTCGGTCGAGAGGAACTAGTATAGCAAGCAATATGTTCCTGTGGTTTTTTACACTACCGGAACTATAAATGCAGAAATCTATCGATCTGAGTGTCTTCAGAAGAGATTGCTGCCTTTATATAAGAAGCATAGAACACCTCCACTGTTTCGAATGGATTTAGCGTCGGCTCACTATGCCAAAACCACTCTCATTTGGCTGGCAAAAAAGGGTATAAATTTCGTCGAGAAAATTATCTATCCACCAAATTGCTCTCAGCTTCGACCCATCGATCGTTACTGGGCAATCGTGAAGAGGGTCTTCAAGAAGACTGGTAAGGCAGCTGGGAACATGCAGGAGTTCAACAAAATTTGGACTCAAGCGTCCAAAAAATTAGAAGCAACACTTGTCCGGAACTTGATGAAGAACGTTCAATCAAAAGTTCGAAAATTCGTCAATTTTTAGTTTGAATAAAACATTTTTTTGCCTCTCTCTATAGAAAGGTATTAGAATTGCTGGAAAAACCGACTTTCGAACGGAGTCTCGGAGACCCATAGTGTTATATACCATTCGACTCAGTTCGACGAGATCGGAAAATGTCTGTGTGTATGTGTGTGTGTGTGTGTGTGTGTGTGTGTTTTTTTTTTTACAAGGTGAAATACCTACTTATGTACTTTCCCAGTTCACGCGCTCAGTAGTTGTCAAGCTACCGCTATTGTGAACCAGCGAGTGGGACTGGCTGAACCTTACCCACTAAAACACCTTGGACATCTTGCCTTGATCCCCCCGGAACTAAGCTAAGCTCAATACTTCGGGGGAGGCTGTGCTCATGCACTTCTTCGTTTGGGAGAAAATGAGCTCCTGCTCTCTATATACATCTCGGCTGTGCTCATGCACTTCTTCGTTTGGGAGAAAATGAGCTCCTGAGTTTCTATCTTTATCCCTCTCGATCCACCTTTGGCGCCTCGACAGCCCAACGCCGCTACGTCGCGCCGCACTATTCAACTGATCCCCGACGATGGATCTAGCCTACACCGACTGAGAGTTTCCCCTTTTACGCCACGCGGGACACCCGAAGGAGTGCCGAGGTCTGCTCTGCGATTCCGGTTGGAGCATGGCGTCCGGTTCGCTGATGCCCCGACGACTCGAATCGGTGTTGTGGCGTCTGCTCGACTAGTCCCCGGTGATGGATCTAGCCTACACCGACAGAGAGTTCCCCGACGATGGAAGTTCTCCCGAAACCGACGTTTTCGATACCCGTCTACGGCCCGACCGTAAGGATGCCTGGGTCGATCCAGTGATGCCGGTTTAAGGATGGCTTCCGGTTCACTGGTGCCCCGACTATCTTAACGGTGCTACGCCACGATCTACTCGTCTAATCCCCAATGAAAGATCTAGACTACACCGACGGAGAGTTCCCCGGCGAAAGAGGCTCTCCCGACACCGAGTACCCTGTTGCACCACTCGGGACACACGAGAGAGTGCCGAGGTCGGTCCAGCGATTCCAGTTGGAGCATAGCTTCTGGTTGGCTGGCGCCCCGACGACACAAGTCGGTGTTGTGGTGGCTACTCGACTAGTCCCCGCCGAAGGATCTAGCCTACCGCGACAGAGAGTTCCCCGACGCTGGAAGTTCTCTCGAAACCGACGTTCCGAAGCCGGTTTACGACGAGCCTACTCAACTAGCCCACGGTGGTAGGTCTAGCCTACCCGACGGAGAGTTTCCCGGCGAAGAAACCTGTCCAGAAAACCGAGCCACATTCCACACGCTTCATCCGTCTTCTTAGGGTGCCGAAAACAGTCCGGCATTTTTCGTCTTTGGACCTAGGTCATTTGACGCTGCTCTTCTCGCCAACTCCTCTGCAGTGTGGACATAATCTGAACAACTGTCCGGTTCACCGCGTTCCATTTTCCTTCGTCACTGCACATCCTTTGAACGATGTTCTCCACACTGACATCGGCGCCAACGATGGCAGTCATTTCGCTACGCGGTTGGATAAACCGTGGGCAGCTGAATATTACGTGCTCCGGCGTTTCTTCTGCTTCCTGGCACTCAACACACAACGGCGACCTTGCGTGGCCAAATCTGTGCAAATATTGCTTAAAACAGCCATGTCCAGACAGGAATTGCGTCAGTTGAAAGTTTACCTCGCCGTGCACTCGAGTTGTCCAAACCGACAGGTTAGGAATTAATCGATGCGTCCACCTTCCCTTCTCCGCGTTGTCCCACTGCTGTTGCCATTTAGTGAGCGTATTGGCTCTCTCTCTGCTCCGGGCTCTTCCTGTGCCTTGATCCCTGTAGCATAGGCTATCCTCTTCCAGTAGCAGACAGATGGGGATCATTCCGGCTATCACGTGCACAGCGTCTGACGATATTGTTCGGTACGAACTTGTCACGCGCATTGCCATCAGTCTGAAAGTGCGGTTCAACTGGGCTCGGTTCCTTGCTGTTGTCAATACCATCGACCACGCTGGAGCTGCGTATCGTACGATCGATGATGACACGCTCGCCAGTAACCTCCTCTTGCTACTGACAATCGCGGAATTATTGGGCATAACCCGAGATAACGCCAATATCACCTTCATTGCCTTCTTGCATATGTAGTCAACGTGACTATTAAAGTTCAGTCGATCGTCCAGTATAGCGCCCAGATGCTTGACCTCACGCTTCGAATTGATGATGCACTCACCGACCGAGATGCTCGCATGTTGCACCGCCTTTCGGTTGCTGACCATTTCAGTCTTTTCATGTGCCAGCACAAGCTTCTTTTCCCGCATCCAATTCTCAACGACGTCTACTGCCTCCATGGCGAGAACCTCCACCTCTTCTCGAGACTCGCCGATTACTAGGAGCGCCACATCATCCGCAAAGCCGACAATCCTAACTCCCCTGGGCAGATCTAGCTTCAGCACTTCGTCGTACATAATGTTCCACAACGTGGGACCCAGGATGGATCCCTGTGGAACGCCAGCCGTGACAGACATATTTACGTATCCGGCGTCTGTCTCGTATATCAGCGTCCGGTTCTGAAAATAACTTTTCAGAATCTGACATAGGTACTCTGGTATCCTCAACCTGTGCAGAGAGTCGGCTATTTCTACCCAGCTGGCACTGTTGAAAGCGTTTTTCACGTCCAATGTGACCACCGCACAGTAGCGGTTTCCCCTTTTCTGCTGCTTCTGGGCCTTTTCCATGGTTTCCATGACCACTCGTATGGCTTCTATAGTGGACCTGCCTTTCCGGAATCCGAACTGCATGTTCGACAGACCGTTCTCGCTCTCAGTGTACTTCGTGAGCCTGTTAAGGATCACTCTCTCCAGCAGTTTTCCGACTGTGTCCAACAAGCATATAGGCCTATATGCTGACGGATCGCCGGGTGGTTTGCCTGGCTTTGGTAGCAGCACCAGCTTCTGCCGCTTCCAGATGTCAGGGAAACTACCATCCTCCATGCAAAATGTGTGTGTGTGTGTATGTGTGTGTGCACTTTTAGAAGATATTTGAACGCGCTCAATTTTCTCAGAGAATGCTGAACCGATTTTAACAAACTTGGGCTCGTTTGAAAGCTACTGTCGGGCCATTGATCAAGTTCGAAGATCAAATGGCTGTGACTTTTGGTTTCGGAGATATGATTGTATAAGTGACGTAACCGACAAAAAGCGTTGTATTTGAACGCGCTCAATTTTCTCAGAGATAACTGAACCGATTTTAACAAACTTGGGCTCGTTTGAAAGCTACTGTCGGGCCATTGATCAAGTTCGAAGATCAAATGGTTGTGACTTTTGGTTCCAGATATATGATGGTATAAGTGACGTAACCGACAAAACACATTGATTTTTACCGCTCTTATATATATAAGGGTGCCAAAATTTTGGGATCACCTCTATTTTCGTTAAACTCTAGTGCTCAAAAGTTTAAGCACCTCGAAAAAAGCCTTCATGCAAAATTTGAGCTAAATCGGACATGCGTAAGGGGTGCTGCCCGGTGGTAAAGGTTTGACAATTTTCGACCTTGAAAAAGCACCATAGGGGGGAGTACATGAAATTTCCAAAATCGAAATTTTTTTTCTGATGCCGAAACTCTTAAAACTGCATGAAACATCGAAATTTAGTGTCATCTCAATAAAAAATTTTTTTTGAAAAAATCAACTTTCTGGGACTTAGAAAAATGTTCATATTTTTTTTAAGTCCCAAAAAGACGACTTTTTCAAAAAATTTTTTTTCGAGATGACACTAAATCTCGACGTTTCATGCAATTCTAAGCCTTTTGGCATCAAAAATTTTTTTTCGATTTCGAAAATTTCATGTACTCCCCCCCATGGTGATTTGATATATAAAATTCCACTAAGTGGACTAAGAAGGCTTTTTTTTAGATTAGCATCACTGATTACAAATAGGCAACCCAAATGTCAAGCACTAGTTTGGAAAAATGATGCTGACTGTGTGACATAAACACTGAAGCATGCTTTTGTGAACTACTCGAATCAATCTGAATCAATTGGTGTCAAAATTAGTACCCGAAATAATTTAATAAAAGTATGAAATATATTTTCATGAGAATGTTATGAAAGGCGAGAAAGGCATTATCACACTACTAGGTGGATTAAGAAGGGTTTTTTATCATAATTTTAAAGAAAAACTTGTGGATAGCTTATTTTCGATGCACTCCTTAGTATTCGTGTATCGACATAAAGGTTATGACATGAAAGTTGTTGAGAAAATAAGTGAAATGCGAAATCACGTGCGTGCGGAAAGTCTTTGACGTGGACCAAAAGTCGCGAAAGGCGAAGTGCAATATATGTGGCAAGGAATATGCGTATACTGGAAGCAAAACAAATTTATGCACAGTAAAAAAAGAATTGTAACAATCTCGATGTGATCATCAATTGATGTGAAAAAAATTTAGACGTACACAGTTCGAAAAATTCTTGTGATTTCACGTTTTATCAGATGTACATAATGGAAGGTTGCAGGTTCAAGTACGTCTCTAGATTTTTGTTAGAAAACGTTTATGTTTTGTTAGTTCTATTTCATAATTTTCTGATAAAAAAACTGAGCACATGGCGACTTACGTCATACCGAAGAAATTTTGTGTTCCAAATGAAACATCTTAAACCGTACTATTTTCCTCACATATCATTTTATATCAACTCACCGCAACATTTCCACAACATAATTAGCATTCTGTACACATTCATCATATTGTTTTGCTAAGCTGTCAAAAAAAAGGTTCGCCAACCCAATAAACATTCATATTTCATTTTTTCTCACGACGTTATGGACTTGTGTGCTTAAACCGACACGGTGGTCCACGTTTGATCGACTGATCCTAATTACAAACTGTGATCTGTACTATGGAAACTAATTCGTATTATGCGTCCTTTTTTCCCCCCTGCACCCGCCGCTCCACATGCGTATATCACATGGGATCACTCTCGGCAATGGCACAATAGCAGGTCGTAAGCGCGACATTAACAATCTGTATCAAGTGATCTATTACGGTGACTCCCAGGTCGAGGTCGGCAAACCGTTCTCGATATCGTGCATCATCTCGATCGCGGATCCGGTCGAGTGGCACAAGGACAACGAACCGATCCGAAAACACAGCAACATACGCCACGGGAAGGATGAACATTCCTACATCGAAAGCGAAATGGGAATCGCAGGTAACGCTCCGTCCGAGACGGGAGTAGCTTCACAGCAGAAGACTGGCTGCTGCTGTGCACCCCCACCCAAATAGACTAGCGCAATTTTTGATCAGCCATCGCACCGCGAATAATCGCTTCATTTTTTCTTAGCAACAGCTAATGCATCGCTGGAATCATAATTGCAATATATTGATTATAATTTTCCTCATAACATCAACATCAAGCGGAATCCACAAATGATTTGTTGTATTTTTAGTTATGAAATTGTTCAATCTCACATAGTCTGGAACTCATCAGTAGGTCAGTAATATTTATCTGATAATAATAATAGTAATAATAAAATCAGCCCCGTGAATAGATTGGTTCCACCATAAACATAACTCACTCGTCATCGTTAAAACCCTGCCGAATTGTAGCATGTAGGACATCAATCAAGCATGCTCAGTATTAGTAAACAAACAAAAAAACAGCAGCAACAGCCAGCAAGTAGAACGCTTCATGCCTGTATTTGCAATTATGCGTTTGTTTTTCGCTATTATTTCATGTGAGCCATTGACGACATCGAATATTTGACACACCCGATAAAAAAAATCGGAAAAGATTGGTCCTAGGATAGACACATTTAAAATATTTCAAACTTTCCATACGTCAATGGTTCGTTGTGCCGATCACTCAACAGCAATCACATTATCAGCTTTCGGTGCATCTAGAGAGCACTTAGAAACGCCCACCGTGGCCACTATAGTACTGATGCATTATCCCCTTTCTATCCGAAGGCAATCGGGACAAGATCGAAGCAACGATAAGCGTCCAGCATGCCCTACCGAAACATCAGGGCAGCTATCAGTGTAATTCACTGTACAAAAACTATCACATGCTGTACGTGCACCGAAATGGGTCCTTGGGAAGTGGAGGTGGAGGTGGAGCTGGTGGTGCCAGTAGTCATGCTGTCAAAACGACGGGACATGCGGCCGAAGGCACTCTGCTGAACAAACTGGATGAGCCCGTCGTTGGGCCGCTACTGTTGACAACGATTAAGCCAACCCTGATTACCTCAATCACCGAACACAGTACACCAGTGCCCCTCGATATACACACAATCGGTCTGGAAGCGGAACACTCGCAGCACCACCACCGTCAGGCTTCGTCGCATCATCACCACTCATTAACCGGTAGTGATAAATCTACGAAATCCGACGACCAATATGCTTTCAAGGCTGACTCGGTGCGATTGATGAATAAAAATCAAGACAGACCGACAAAGGAAACTCAGACCCACCCAGGAGGCGCTATTGAAAGAGAACAGCACGAGGCAAAAGGTACCCATCACGGAAACAAAATTAATAAGAACATCAAAGTAGACGGGTATCATGATACGACCAAAGTCAGCAACAAGAATGGCAAGGACAGCTATGATACGGCTGATAATATAAGCAATGTCGGGAATGTGATTGTTGTCGTTTCGGAAGACGGTGACGGTGCTTCCGGTGCGTTCTCTGTTCCCCTCGAAGAAGCGGGCAAAGCGGATATAGACGCTGGTGATATTATACCTAATCACGGTAATATTCAAGTTTCTCCGCATTTCAACGGTGATGAGAACGGTAGCGATGGCGTTGATCCCGGTGACGACGACAACGACGACGACGAAGCCTCCATTGTCATCGAAAGCAAAGATGTTTCGGTCGAAGACAGCATTGACAAATTGATACTGAACAAAAGTGAAATTAATGGTATCATTCAGGTCGATAGTGAGGAAATTCCACCCCACAGACACCAACCGGTGCCGAAAGAGTCCGGTCGAAAATTGGATCGCATTGTGGATGAAAAAACTAAAATTGTTGCTGTTGTTCCACCGACCGTTCCAACTTCGACGACAGCACTTGTGGTTGTTACTAGCACTAGCATAACAACCGCCACGGCAGCACCAGCCACCACCACCACCACCACCACCACCGGAGTGATGAGCTCTACACCCGGCATGGTACGTGGTGGGCATGGCACCGAAGGACATCACCACCATCACCATCACGAGCACGACCAAGAACACCGTCAGCGCGCTGCCAGTGCGGGTGAGGAACGCTCCATTCAAACTTTTGATTCAAATTACTAGCTAGACCTTATTTGAGGACCGTACGAACGCGCCAATTCCTTCCGTTTGTTACTATTTTCCATAGATTTAACTAGTTTTAATTGTTAGCTGTATTTTTGTTTTCAGACGATTATTATTTTAAACGTCCTAGCTTTATATTTGGTTACGTTTTATGTCCAACTGATAGTTTAATAAAGCCATTTTTTCTCAATTGTAAGCTACCACCAGTTGTAATCAAGCTCGCAAAATAGTTTCCAGCAAATTTGCTTCATATAACTCTGCTAATGCTTCCCGAATTAATAGAACACTAGCTAAACTAGGTCGCTATGTGTGTTCGTACTAGACTAGAAATATCCCATCAAGATCGCTTTTGACTCACTTTTACAGGTATAGGTGCGTTGTCCGGAAAGTTTGGTGTTAATTGAACAGAAATGCCATTGCACAAATTAAGTTCATTCATAATTTCTACGAAATGAAAAAAGGTATGAGGTGATGTTTTCAATTTACTAGCGAAAAAGTTCAGAATTGTTTGTATAGTATTTGGTAGACAATGGGTATTGCAATCTATAATTTTTTTGATTCCATGTTATTCAATTATGCTCGGAACTGAAGTCAGTTCAATGTTTCTAAATTTCCAAAAGACGGATTTGTTTCGAATAACAGCGATTCGTGATATATATGCCTTGGCTACATGGGTATTTGTCTTTCTGATTGAAAAATTGTTCGAACTGTTGACGTAGAACGACAGAACGATAAAGACTGTCCCAAAAAGTATGGACGCACTTTGATTTCGCTGTAAATAATTTACAAGTGTGAGATATTCAAATTTTATCCGATATACTGATAATAGTAGACTACAACAACAGAATATTATTCTCTACATTTGCTACTTAGCCATTGTAGACTAGCTGGCGCACCTTCTTGCGAACGTTCCTCATTAAATTCCGCACAGACTTCTTGGTGACAAGTTTTGACACTTTTTCCAATCTTTTTCGAACTGTTGAATGGTTTCGGCTGCCGAGACATTTTTCCTAAGATGTGCCTTCGTTAATGCCCATAATTCCTCAATTGGTCGAAGTTGTGGGTAATTTGGTGGATTCATGTCTTTCGAGACGAAAGTGACATTGTTGGTAGTATACCATTCTACCGTTGATTTCGAGTAGTGGCAAGAAGCAAGATCTGGCCAGAAGACAACAGGATCCTTGTGACTTCGAATCATGGGTAGTCGTTTTTGTAAACATTCCTTGATGTATATTTCGCTCTTCATTGAAGCAGTGGTGATAAAGGGTTTCGAAATCTAACCGCAGCTACAAATTGCTTGCCAGACCATAGCTTTCTTACCAAATTTTTCGACTTCAATCGATGTCTCGGACTGGTTTAACACTTGCCCTTCTCGCACCGTATAATATTGTGGTCCCGGCAAGGATTTGTAATCGAGTTTCACGTAGGTTTCGTCGTCCATGATTATGCAGTTCAAATTTCCAGCAAGAATCGTATTGTACAGCTTTCGAATCCTCGGCCTGATCGATGCTTCTTGTTGCGTTTTGGTTGTTTCTGCTTCTTATAGGTTCGAAGATTCAAACGTTCTTTAGAACAAAGAACATTTGACTTCGAAGTGCCCTCTTTTTTGGCCACATCCCGATTTGAAACCGCCTTCTTTTGCTCGAACGCCTTCAGTATACGTTTATCCAACTGAGGGTTAGCAGGACCTTTTTTTCACTCCGTTTTCAGTTTATCCTCAAAGGTGTTATCCTCACCGAACTTCCTGATTGCATTTCGAATGGCTTTTTCACTTACTCCTTCCATTTTTGCTATCGTTCTCAGTGACAGTCCGTGTTCTGTGCACCATTTGTACACAATTTTTCGACGTTGTTCTGCTGAAAGTCCACGCATTTCGAAACAAACTTATGAAAACGAATAAACAACTGCACAAGTGGTTAGAGAAGAGTGTAAACAACAGGACGCAGCCATAAAAATTGACAGATTCTGAACCATTGTGAAATGGCAGCGGTTTTTGGTTGCGTCCAAACTTTCTGGGATAGTCTTTAGTCAAAATCGTTGCTAAAATTTGTTTTGAATATTCATACAGCAGTTTTTTCTCGTGTTCCATAACTGTGGAATATTTCTTCGAAAATAAGCGTTTTATTGGTTTTGGTAATGAATGGTGCTGATCACAATCTATCAGCACTCTTTGATCGAGGTCATCCTGAATTTTCCTCGAATGCAAAAAAAAACAGTAGAATTTCGATAAAAATGTCTCGTGCAAGGTGAACGGCGCACTAAGCAAATCCACTGTCGGTCCAGTTGCTGATGTGCATAGCCACCTTCTCTACGGCATTAACGAATCGCACAGAAAGCAAGTATTTATGTATGTATGTATGTATGCGTGAAGCCACCATCAGTTCAAGGCATTACCAATGTATGCGGGTAGGCTTACAGTAGATCCGAATTTGATGATTAGATAGCTTTCATATAACTACTGTTAAGAAGGCCAAAATGGGTTTTGAGGACCCGGCGCCTTCCAGCAAGACCATCCAGCCATATAACAAAGAATTTCGCTATACCAGCCTAATCCCGCCTGATGGTTTGTTTGTTGGAAGGGTGCGTCTTACTCATTTCAGACCTTCAGGGAGAAACACAAAGCTTCCCCCACGTGACTCAGGTTGGCAATCCACTCCATCATCCAGTCTTTCACTTGTAAGATACTCTGATGCACTCCCTGCCCCTTCCCGTTGTCGATATAATTGAGCATAATACAATGTAATATAATATAATACAATATAAATTAATATAAAAAAATAATACATTATAATATGATACATCACATCCTAGTGCAATACAAAACAATATAATATAATTCAATATAACATGATATAATATAATATAACTACAGAGAGCAGACATCCAAGCTAGTACAAACTTTTTCAAAAAGCTATGTAAAGCATACAAGTGAAAATTGGTTAAAAATCACCGTTAATTTCTTTTTGAATAATAATAATAATAATAATAATAATAATAATAATAACAAAATATAATACAATGTAATATAATTCAATTCAATATAAATCAAATAATGCAACAGAACCACAGGTTGCAATATACTATGATAAATATTACACTTTAGGATGGGCTTCAACCTACATGCCATTTTACACCCTCTCATTGTGCTACTAACGCAGAAGGCGATAGCACCCAGTCGGCGCCGTTCTATTGACCAAACGTTATCATAGACGCTCGGGGAGGCATGAGATAGGAACTTGTGAGGACTTAGTTATCTCACCATTTGACGACCACGAACCGCACATAAAGCAAGTCAGCTCGAAACTAATTTGTAAGGTGGCCTTTCTTAAGTTCCACCATCAATAGAATATATATTTTTGCCTTACTTATATAGAAAGACAATGCAATCCTTGCGAAAACCGACTTTTCAACCGAGGCCCGGAGGCCGAATATCATATACCATTCGACTCAGCTCAACGAACTGAGCGAATGTCTGTGTATGGCTGTATGTGTTCGTATCTATGTGTGTATTTAACTAGTATGTGCCCTCGATTATCTCGGAGATAGCTGGACGATTTTCACAAACTTAGATTTTAATGAAAGGTCTCTTGGTCCCATAGGCTATTGAATTTTACCCGGATCGAACTTCCGGTTCGGGAGTAAGTTGCAAAATGAACTAAAAAAGTGCACTCGATTTTCTCAGAGACCGCTCATGCAATTCTCACAGGCTTAGATTCAAACAACAGGTTTTTAATCCCATAACCGATTTTAGCTATAGCGGTTCCAAGCCCCCCGCTCTCCGGAAATACCGGAAACAGTAGTCGAAAACTGAAAAATGGAACTGTTTTCATTTCTCAGAAACAGCTAAGTCGATTTTCACAAATTTAGACTCAAATAGAAGGGTGAACGTATATACAAGTGAACTGCTTTTAACAGTGGCGTACAGAGAAAATTTGGCGCCCGAGGCAAAATAATATTTGCCGCCCCCATCGATGGTTTAGTGAGTGTGCCTCTTTCGATTATACACCCCCCCTCCACCAACTACATCCACCACTGGCTTTTAACCTTTGTTTGGATCTCACTTCCGGTTCCGGAACAAAAGCGTGAGATATGTTTAAAATTTTAAACCGTTATTTAGTGCGAAAATGCAAAAAAGGAGAATTCCTATTAACTTGGGTTAAACCTGTTTATAATTAAAAAGGTTATGCTAATGTATCCCCAAACAAATGTCGTCGTTTGTTCCTTTAGAAAGCTTTTTACAGCTACGGCGGATTTTTTCGTGGAAAATCGTAGTTCTGACTTTAAACAACCAAAAATTCAAAAAAATAAAAAAAAAATGAATAAATAGAAACGTTGGGGTCTAGAAAAACTCTTTACTCTATCTATGCTGCTTTTATTTGTTGACTTTTGATTAGTCTACGCTAAGATACAGTGGACACCGCAAATTATTATTTTCACCGACTCGTTTCTCAATATAAAAAAAACGAACGAAAAACTGTTTAACGATTTATCAAAAGTTCAGTTCAGTTTTTGCAATGACCGAGTGGAAACGTATATTGGAGAAGCCAAATGAATTATAAACTCACAGAAAAGATAATTTTTTGGAAAAAGATTACCTTATGACTTTCCTAGGAAATTACTGATGCTACTCACGAAATAATAGTATCCTTCTCAAATTGAGCCATCATTGGCTACTCTATCCACTATTGTCATTCACCCCCATCTGCATCGGAATAAATGATATATGGAAATATTGGTGTTTTTCCTACTTAACGGAAGGACGAAGACCCATCAGACTCTTCTATAGTTGTCGTGGGGTTGGTAAATCAGATGAGTATAAGATCTTGAATTCGCATAAGGGGATGCAGTTTTCATCATCCAGCAAGACTTGGGATTCTTCGTCGCATATTCGTCCATTGATCCGTCGCTACTTTCGTTGTTGTTCGAAGTATCGTTATGAGTTGGATTTTTGGTGTCGTTGTTAATCGTAGCGGACGTACCATGTTGATGTATTTTATTGTTAACAATTCTCATCACAGAAGATCTGGGGTTGTTAGGAGCCGGAGTAGAATAGCGTGTGTGCAAACAAGCGTACACATCAAAAAAATAGAATTATGCAGGTGATTTGAACACCCTCATACGATGTAATTCATAAAGACCTAATTTGACAAATGACGGAAAATTACATTTGTAACAGCTTAATGTTAGATTAGCATGAATTTTACTGGGTTCGATTATAACTCACAGGAGGTGCGACTGTATGAATTTAAATTGACCTTTTACCAGCCAAGCAGATGTGTGATGCTGTGGCTCAGTCGATTAACAGGCGTACTTTGTGATCGAATGATCCTCGGTTCAAGTCGCGGCGGTCGCTATCAGTATTAATTTTTTTTTCTATGACTTTCATGTCATGGAATTTAAGATACAGTATTAAATGTTCTTCCACGTAAATTTTCGTGAACTGCGACGCAAAATGTATGTGCATCAAATAAGATGTAAAATCACAGGGTTTTTTCGAAGTGTGCAGAAATCGTTTCCTTCTCCACTTTGGCTAAATATTCAGAGGGCATTTTCATGCTGCAGAATAGCATTGCCATGTCTTCGAGCACCTTTGGGCCGTTTCTTGATTTATGCGTTATTCAAATCGATTATTTGTTGACGGTAGCGAACGGTATCGACTAATTCGCTCGTAATACACTACTCACCTCTGATTCAACCACACAAGTAGCATTCTGTTTTGCCCAAAACGATTCTCGCTTGCACTCAATGATGATGGCGTTGCCCATGATTTTTGGCATTCTGAATTTTCAAACTTTAATCAATTTTTCGTCGCTATTTACAATCCGATGCCAAAAAAACTTTTTCTTTCGTAGCGTGTCATATACCATTCGACTCAATTCATCGAGCTGAGCAATGTCTGTGTGTGTGTATGTGTGTATGTGTCAAATAAACTCACTAGGTTTTCTCGGAGATGGATGAACCGATTTTGACAAACTAAGATTCACATGAAAGGTCTCGTGGTCCCATATGGAATTCCTGAATTTCATCCCGATCCAACTTCCGGTTCCGGAGTTATAGGGTAAAGTGTTTTCAATATTGTACACCGTCACTTAAACTGGCGGAACAAAAACCGTAAAAAATGTAAACTGGTCTCAAAACCGTTATTCCCAATCTTAGAGTCAAATGAAAGGTCTTATGGTCCTACCAAAAATTACTGCATATTTTCGGATACAACAAACATTTAATTCGTCATTTAGAGTGCGATGGCAAAATTGTCTAAAATCTTCAAAATTTGAATAAAAACTAGTAGAGTTTGCACGTCATGTTAATTGGTGGCCGTACGTCATGCTAGTTGGGTCGCTCTTAACAACAATTAGATGGCTTTCCGGTGATTTTTTCTTTTAATTGACAAAAAAATCGTCACATACCCTCAAATGCTTTTTATTTGGTTCTAAATTCGACATGTTCAACATGGAAAGTTAAGTTTGTTTCTCATTTTAAACCAGAAATGTCGCGCCTCGAAAAGGGGCCCAAAAACCAAAAAAGGAGCACTTTTGATTCGAAATATACCTCTACAAATTTTATCCGCCATCTGTTCACAGCAAACATTTCAAATATGTAAAGAAAATCGGGGTTTTTTCACAGCTACGAATTACCAACCGAATAGGAAATTTTCTAGAGATCCTATTAGTAAATATGAATGTATATCAGTTGGTGACATCACCCAGAGCCGCATTCATTTTTGCACAGGAAACTGTTATAAATCCCGTAACTCTACGATATTACCTAGAAATGAATTCCCGCATACGAAAACGTTTGAGGCCACTGCACAAGGTAGATTTCGCCATGTTTGATGATTTTGCAATTTTCGAACTTGACCTAAAAGATTCTCAGTGTGGAGCGTCTTGAATTATTTTTTTGTAAATATCTGGAATCTTTCGTTCTCATTACAGCTCCCATAATGGAGACATGAAATCAATCTTCTCTGCTTTCAGCTTAACGGTCAAATTTATATTTACCTACCTAACGGTACTCACCAATAACACACCGATAACTATCATTTTTACTCTCAATTTCAACAAAAAAAAAACTACTCAGCATGTCATCTCATCCTACTTACTTACATATGTGTGCAGTTTGTTGATGGACATTGCAAAAACATTGCGAATAACGAAATCTCTGGCTACCCTAACGTTGCTAACAAAATTCACTTGGCTTCATCTTCTTCTTCTTCTTCTTCTTCTTCTTCTTCTTCTTCTTGTTTGTTTGTAATTTATTTGCTCCGGAGTGGAAATATACACGTTCTGTCTCGCCTATCAATACGAGAAACAATGGCTTTAAGTTGTTTAGTGTACCACTATTTTTTCGTTGTAAGTTCATTTGATTGTCATATGTTGTATTTATTAGTTTGGTTTAAGTTTGCTCGTACTCCGCTGCTAGAAAACTAAAAGGTCGTATTCCGTAAGCATCAGCTTGTACCGAACCGTATTGTGAAATCCAATTTTGATAATAAAAGCATTTTCCAATCGTTTATTCGTCTTTGTCTTTTTATTATTGATAAAGCCCAAGCAAATATGCCGTAGCTTAATTATTTTTGGCTAGAGATATTTTATATTCATATTCGCAGTTTTATTCAAGTTTTACGATAATGCTCCTAAACTCTCAAATAGTAAGAAAAGCGTGCATTGATTCGCCAACAAGCTATATATTACATCAGAGGCGGAGGAAGCCCTATTGGGACTTTTATCACTTACCTTTAACAATCAAACCCCTCCTCCTCGCCAACTTACCACCACCAACACATTTTCACTCCACAGCTGGGTGAAATTCGTTCCGCCGTCCCTGTATTACCCAAAGAACGACAAGCGATTTTATCCGAAACATTAATTGAGACATTCATTCGAATGCAAACAACATTATAAACAGAATCCGGAAAAATCGAAGAGGGGAATTATTCGTTTTTCTCTCGTGCGCTATACTTTTAACTCTCTTTGCTATATTGATTTCAACCCAACTGGTGAACGTCAAAAACTAGATCGGACATTCTAATGAAGAATGAACATTCGTGCAATATCAGATGACAGGCAAAGAGCAAAACACCAGAGATCCGCACGTTTACCTTTATAATAAACTTTGATCAATTTCGTGTGGTCACAACCCTAATTGTATGGTCACTATGCGTTTCCCAATACCCAGTGCGTCTAAGTGATTAATCGCCGCGTGTTTGAATTATGACCTACATCCGCGGTGGGCCCCGCAAATGAATGATGACCCAAATTAGAGTTGACTGCACAACCTTTGAAGAGTGCATGCGAAAACGTAACTGCAGTGCAAGTGGGAATATGTTTCAGAAATAATTTTATCGAAGCGATCGATTTTTTTTCTCTTATTTTTCCTACTGTAGAAGTTGGAGCTCGTTGATATGATTCACTTCTGAAAGTGTCTACTATGTATCATTGAAACCGGAAAATATGCTTGAGTAATGACGAATTTCGCACCAAATTGAATTCGCACTCTCTCAGCTTTTAGTTGCACTTTCTGGACATGTCGCCTTTGTAACAAAAATCCACTTTACTTTCAAGGTTTCTCCAAAATTGATCTAGACTGTCTTTTGAAAAGGGCCAAATTTTTTCACCTTTTATTTTTTTTTTCAAATTGTTATTGTCGAAAAATGCAAAATACTACAAACGAGTATTGTACTAGTGATTATTGCAAATCAGTTAAATTTTCTAATAATAGCACTGAACAAAAATCCATATAGGACACTGATAAAAAATTACTTTAGTTTTTTCAATGTATTTTATAATAATTCATAATGTTTTACTATAAGTAAAACATTTCAAGAATATTTTGTGTAATTTTCAAAGCTGTCGGAACAAAACTCAGCAAGTTATGGGTCTTTATCGTTGCTTATCTCATACTGGGAAGAAGTAAGACCTCGGCGCACATGCCCAAGATTTCTGTTTTGATTGACTTTAAAACTTCACAGAACATTCTTGAAATGTTTCATCATAATAAAATACAAAATAAAAATAATGATTTTTTTAGACCCTGCGGGTTCCCTAGAGTAATAAATTGTTTCCTTCGATTTTATGGACAAGAAATTTTTAACACATTTTTCTCGAAAGCAGGTTTTGAAAGTTTTGAAAGTCTCTATTTCTTTCAAATTTTTCACACACTTTCTATATGGAAAATACCAGACCTCAACGTTTTCTTTTTGTTGTTTGTTACTTTGCGGAGGTTTCACAGCTACAAAACGGTGAATTTTTCGTGAAAAATCGTACACGGGCAAAATTTCGATTCTAGAAATGAGCAAAACGAGTTATGATTTGGGGAAAATAAAATATTTTCATGCTATGATAATACACCATGAATAAAACTTCTCGGATCATGATCCAATTGGAATAATTTCGCTGAAATTTGAACGTAACGCACTTGACGTTGTTGGGTATAGCTTCAGGCGTGTTTCTACTACGATGGTAATTTTTGCAACATAAATTTAGGCGTTTTGTTTTAAAATTTAAAGAATGTGAATATTTAGATTAATTTATTAATATTTAATGGAATAGGGCGAACGTAGTTTTTACACGATTTCAACTAATGTCTCAAATGATGTGCATTTGAATAGCATAATAGTGAAAAGCACGATGAATTTCTTTTATCAGAATCATTAACAATCAAAATATTATGTTTTTGAAAAACGATGACGCCTAAAAGAGCGTGTATACTTGCGTTCATTACTCCAGTTTTGATTTTGTGTTTCCGAATTTAAACACTTAAACGAACTGCATGAAAACCCACGTGAGAATCAAACCTCTTAGATAAAACTCTATGTCGAATTCTAGCAAATACCGCGGATTGATTGATTTTACCTTTTATGTTTTCAAAACATCGTTTGCAAAATCGTTTTATTTGAAATATATAGGTGAATCAATACAGTTTGTATTGTTATATCTATGAAACAAATTAATCAAAGTGGTTGAACCATTTGGTTTTCTGACTTTCGTTAGATGGTGTTCCAAATTCACAATCGATAAAGCAATCTATCACATCACATGAGGCAGAGGGTTCAAAGTGATATCCGGGTAGAAAATTGGAGTTACGAGCTTTGAAAGAAATACATTCCTCAAGTAACGCATTTTCGAACCATGATTAATTTTCATGGGGGAAGACTTATTGCTCATGGTTTCATGAGAAGTTAAAATGATTGGTTTCATGATTTTCTAATCATGACAGCAACAACGGATTTCGTTCCGTGTAGTTTTGATGTTAAACAACCACCAAAAATTAAAAATAATTTTAAAAACAGCGACGTTGGGGTCTAGAAAAACATCTACTCTATCTATGCTGCTTTGATTTGTTGACTTCGTATTAGTCTGCGCTGAGATACATTGTACACCGCAAATTATGATTTTTAAAAAGCGTTCTCAAACATACCTTTTTACCTTCTTCTTGAGTTTATGGTGTATGGTGTGTTGATGACCAAATACGTTAATTTTGTGTACACCGGATCATAGTTCCTGGTTCCGAAATTACCGGGAAAGTGCTTGTGTGCTTCAAACCGAAAATCACTCCGATTTCTCAGAAACGACCAGACCGATCTTCGCAAACTCAGATTTAAATGAAAAGTATTATTTTTCCATAACTTGATGTTGAATTTTATCCAGATCTGGCTACTGGTTCCGGAAATACAGAATACAGTGTATGAAATTGCAACCGGCGATATTGTAAAACAAATCTTCAAAACTGAGTTCAACCTGCTTTAATTTATAAGTTATACTAGTTGCTGGCCAAAACGAACCGATTTCAGGTTCCTAGCTCACGGTTCCGGAAGGACCGGAAATAGTTATCGAAAGCTCAAAAACGAAACTCTCCTAATTCTCTCAGAAACAGCTGAGTCGATTTTCACAAATTTAGACTCAAACAAAAGAGTTAAAGGCCATCAAAAAAGACTGCTTTTGATCTTTGTTCGAATTTCTCTTCCGGTTCCGGAACAACAGGATGAAATGTGTAAAAAAAATTTAAAACGTACTCAGTGCGACTTGGGTCAAAACTACTGAAAAATTGTACAGGCTACACAGAAAGAAATGATGAAAGTTACAAGACATTTAAATCTATAGTAATATTAAATAGACATCAACTGAATCGAAAGTTTGATTGGAAACAATCATCGATGCAAAATTAAATTGGATTGCATTGGTTTTTCAATCAATATAACTGTATCTTTCAATTAACGCTTAGTTTTGCGTTCATATTATATCGAAACGTACAGAACTGCAAAGTAACTTTATGTTTAATTTCCTGCTCCAAATATGTGCATTAAAATAGATGTAAATTCACAAAATATTTTTATCTGTGTATACTTTTTGTTTTTATTCAATATTCAAAGAAAAGGCTTTTAAAGAATCCCTCAGTAATATTAATGAAAACATGAGCTATATGAGAAAGGCATTGTAGCACCACTAGGTGGATTAAAACAGGTTTTTCCTTAGAAATGCAACATATGAAAGGTTGATAGGGAAAATACTTACCTACCTTGGAACAAAATTGCATTGAATTCGATATTTTTTTATAAATCGATTTGAATTTTGAATCGTTTTTTACCATTGTATTATTCGTATAGACGAATTTCGTGCTAAATCGTATTTGGATTTGGCAGCACCCTCTCAGATTTGAATGAATCTTTCTAGATATATTGGCATTTCCCAAAATTGGTCTAAACTGTCTTTTGAAAGAACTACACTTTTTCCGCCAAAAATATAGTCGAAAAATGACGAATCATACTGAAAATTGTTGTGCTATTGAGGTTATCAGTGTAGGACTCGATAAGGATTATTTTCAGTATTTTTTTCGAAAATTCCACAGATTTTGTGAAAGTTACTAGTTTTGACTTTTTTGTTCGATTGGTCGTGTTTCCTAGACCAATTTTGGAAAAACAAATTATGCAAAGTGGTTTTTTGTAACAAAGTCTACATGTCCAGAAATGTTCACTCAAATCTGAGAGGGTGCTGCCAACATTTGTTCGAGTTGGCAGCTAAAGTCATCTCATTATAAATTGGTGCAAACTGTAATTTTTTTAATTAAATAAAAATCGTGGACGTCATTCGTTCTCTTGAGCATTAAGATGTGAATATGCTTGTTTGACTTGTTTGACCATGGTTGCAATTGTTGTTTTGAATGGTAAGAACTGTTATTCGAAAGTCATTTGCTGACATAAAAATACTGGGTTCACTAGTTACCGTTGTTGAACCGTTATCCTTGTCTTTGGTTGAATAGGTTTTTGTTGCAGTTTCAGTGCATGGTTAACCGTAGCGTGCAATTTGCTCGCAAAACCGAAATGCAATAAAATGATTCTCGTAGGTAACCAGCGGTTTACAAGGATGCCTACCACCCTGACCACAAATTACGTAAGATAGAATTGCCTTATGTAATCGGACCATTCCGGTTACCTGGGAAAAAATTTCACCACACTTCCCTTTCGATGGAAAGAATTTCTCCGTACTGCGGCATATTTTCTCGAACGTAATGATCACTGACATGCTGGGGAAGGTCATGTACACGCACTTTTATAGTACCGTCTACAACGTACACAGGGATTTTGTATTTCACGGTATCATACATCGTGCATCTTGTTCATATTAAAACATGATATACACTGAGTTACAAGCTTTTTTGAATGGCACTTCATAAACATCTTTTACGTCTAGATGCATTCGTTCCTAACTGAAAGCTTTCAAATTCGTTTGTAGTTGGTCTAATTTTACGGCACTTGAAATCAATACAAATAGAAGGCTTTTGAAGATCATTTCGAATACATTATTGTTCGCTAAACTATTTTATCTTTGTTTTTGTTGTCTCGACCGTAAGCGAGTTTCGCCGGTATCGGATGAAATGCGAACACGAACTGTACACAACCTTATCGATAGTTCCGGTAGAAACGAAACTTTTAGACTTTTTTTGAACACATTTGGCTTACTAAATTAAATACTTCTTCGGGAATGTGGACACCTTATTTATCCGGAAATGCTCAGCAACGGCGTTCCATCACATTGCGGTATAAAAAGTCAGACCCGGGAGCTGTTTGAAGTCTTCGAACACGTATGTTTCGTCGTTCACTGTGGCCCCAAAAAATGTTTGCGAAAAATAGGCAAATGCTTAGCACGACTTTTAGCAGAGAAATTATATTCGTCATCACAGATCTTTTACACTTAGTAACCCTTCAGTCCTTGCCTCTTTTTTAATTTTTCTACGCTTATTCACAATACTATATGAGTCATTCGCTTATATTTCCAAAATCTACAAAGTGATAAAACGTTTAAACTGGTGCATATCTGTAAGTGCACTATTCGTGCAGCTATTTCAAATGTGGTTTCAATTCAGTGGTCATTTGCCTATCTGTGCGTACAATAAACAATATCTGCGATAATTGTTACTCCCGCCATCTATAATAAGTTCGCGATATAATAAGATTCTCGGGCACAAAATGATTCTCAGCTGCTTCGGTCAGTTTAAAAAATAATTGTGTTTAGTTTATGGATCTACTGCGGGAAGGGAAGGTTAGACAACGTCGTTAAAACTGGTTCACCTCGCAGGTGGCGGGCTTCTATGCGGGTCAAGCAACTAAAAATGCATCGAAATGAACGGCAATTATGTTATGTAAAGGGAGGTAGATTTGTAAAAAACTAATTGTTCCAATAAAATGTATATGATTATAGTTTTTGTTATGAAAAAACGGCCCTTACTTTTCCTTATCCTTACTTACTGCTCGTATATTAAATACGAGAAACTCACAACACACTCAAAAAGTTTGAAAAAGTTCAATAACATATGTACATGTATGCTTCCAATATTTATCAATTACGAGGGTTTCTCGATATATTCTTCTTTGGCGGTTCGTTTTTACTCATTTTTTTCCGTAGACTTCTGGAAACAAACGCTTATGTAACATTTAGAGATGATGGTTCTACATTGCTTTTATGAAAAATCATTCATCTCCGAACAAATTTTTTTGGATTTGATTCGTTGTTAGTCTAAATAGCACAAGTAGACTCGAATGATTAAGTGTTCTGAGCACGCATACTACTTAAAACACTCAACTATACGTTGCTAATATCAGGTTGAACGTATTGAAATAAGCGTTGCCACATATCAAAATTTATCGAGCAATCTTTGTACTATTTCAGAGCCTGTCTTTCGGAAAGGTTCTTTTCTTTGTAATAATTCTAATGAAATCCATCGACATAGATAAATGGTTCTGAAAATATATGTTATAAAACATCCTTTTTTCGAATTGATTTTAGAGCTATCGTTCAAAAACATAAATTCAATTGTATTTGCATAATACAGAATATCATTCGAACAACATTTTGTATTTTTTTCGCATTTAGAAATAGATCGGTAAAGAAGTATTTTCGAGGATGCGTTTTAGAAATCATGATTTGCGGTGTCCACTGTGTCTCAACGCAGAACTAAAAAATCAAAGCAAGTAGCAAAACACGAAAAGAAAAACGTTATGGTTGGGTGTTTTTTATGTAGAAAGTGTGTGAAAATTTTTAAAATGATTGATGAAGTTGTTTTTAAATGATGACGGACACGGACTTTTAAAAATGTGCTTTCGAGAAAAACGCGTTTAAAGTTTATCTGTAAAATCAAAAGAATCAATTTATTTTTCCAGGGCGTGCCTAAAAACCATCACTTTCGGTAGGGTCTAACACTTTTGAAAAATCATTTATTTTTTCATTATATTTTCTTATAGTAAAACATTTTAAAAATGCTTTGTCAAGTTTCCAAATCAATCGAAACAGAACTCTTGCGCCTGTGCGGCTTTGTGTAGTGTTATCTCACTACGCCCAAAAACTCTAGGGGTTTGTTCCGATAGGTTTGAAAATTTGACAAAATATTCTTGAAATCTTTTACTTTAACAAAATACAAAGAAAAAATAAATGATTTTTCAAAAGTGTTACCTAGGGTAGGTCGCCCCTTAATATTCCTACCAAACACATCGTAACGTTCTGCTAGTAATGATTTAGATGCTTTTGTTCCGTCTCATTCGAACTTTTACATTTTATCATCTAGCTGAACATGTTTGTCCTCACTTTCTGAAACAGTCTATATCATTGTTTGGTGATGCATATGTGAACACCAGAACAACAACGGTGTATTTTAAAAAAGTACCATTATTGTAGGATGGGTAAATCAAATGAACTGAAAACGTTGGCACTGGTTCTTCTGTGTAGTACAGCTCCAGAAACGAAAACGGCACTAGATGTAATATGAGCATTGTGTCATAGAAGCTTCTTCTGAGTTCTATCGAAATAATGTTCATGTATTAATGGAAAATTCACGTTTTGTCGTCTGAAGTGGAATAGCGTACGTATGCTGCGTGTAAGAATACAATGTCTTTTCCTTCTTACATAGTCATGGGTCAAAACAATAAGTATCCTCGAAACCCGTTGGTAGCCTATGAAAATGGACCCCTTTACTAAAATTAATTTAGGTCTAAGACCCCCTTCAACAAATTCCTTTGAAAATTTAATTTCTTGCTTGCTTGTAAAATACTTACCAATTTCTGCGGATAGTCAAATGAACACAACATTTTTAGCGTAAATATTTCAAATAACAACTTATATCAAACAATAGGGGGTCGATTTTTAGACCTCGTAGACCCCCATAGTCAGTTTTTGTTTATGTCGACCCCCGTAAAAAGGATTTCAACCCTAAGTGGTCTATATCGACCACTTTGGAAATCCCTATTCTACATATTCTAAAGGCACTCATTCTACATTAGATTCAGTTTTCTTCATTCATCAAATCTCGTTCTTGTAATTCATATGATTGTTCATATTTAAAGAAATTGTGTGCACTGCAAAAAAGTATATTTATCGATTTTTATCGATTTCAACTGTTTCTATTGTAAATATCAGTTTCCAGTATTGCAACAGTGCAGTTACAAATTTTCTAGGATTTCTTTCATTGTAAACGTTTCATAATTAAGTGTAAGTTACAACAAAAAAAAGTTTCTAAAACATCTAATCACATGAAATGAAAATTTGAAGTCATGCTTTGTATACTTTCAGAGATATCTCTGTTCGATACACTGACTCAACGAAAAAAAATAAAATTTGTGTATTCGACTCGAATTTTCGAGTCGCTAGAACAAAAGTACAGCACATTTCTCAAACCATTTTTCTGTAATATTGTCCATTCGTACAATTTCACTGCTTAGAGTAAATCGAACGCTCATTTGTTCTGTTCTTCATTCCCAATGTTCTAAGCAAACAAATAATATTCATCAAGTTCCTACTTGATCCTAACAGCTTACGACGTGCTACCTTTGCTGGCATGCAATAATCTGTATTCTCGTTAGCCACAATTACTTTACTATTCATAGCACGCCAAGAAATCGATACCAGTGACTTCATTGTTAATTAATTCCTAAACACTGAAATAAAACGTGCCAACACGATTCATCCCCTTTTGTGACCATTCCAACCTCGCCATGTGAACTCTTCTCTAATTCCATTCTCCGCGAACTCTCTAGGGTTTAATTCAGTTCCCAAAGCACAGATGTAAACTGCTAGGGTCGTGAAATTTTTCTAACGTTGCTCGCTGGCCAGGACAGTAATGCTTCTTTCGTTCTCAGCTCCGATCGGTGCTAAATGACAGAAATAGCCACACTCATAGAGGCAATCGGAAAACTATCACTCTTGAGCACGCCCCATTAAAATCGAGCCGAAGGATTACAATACCCTTGGCGGAGGCGACCAAGCAACGGAAATATTTTCCACCACCATCCGGTGCAATTGATATGTAGAGTAGTAGTCCCTTTGGAAGGAAAAATGGTACCGGCACTTGCCCAGACCACGCCATCCAACCGAACTTCAATTAAAATTAGTTATACGTGCGGCTCTTTAATTGCATTGCCCGCCCCACTTCACAAAACTGCAGCGTACTCTGGCTGGCAGTGGTAAAAAAACACGCAATTCGTGCTGCACGTCTATGAGACACCATGCGGCCTACGCGCAAGCTTGCTGGGGCAACGACTGGGCTAGGACCCCATTAATTTTCCAGTATGCAAATATTTGCATTGTGTATGGCGTGATGAGCTACGAAAGTGCAGCCGATTATGCTTATTGTGACGCACGCTTGACAGATGTGTCACCGTACCGTGGCCGTGCGTGTCTGTAAAAAAACCATTAGGATTAATTCGATTTCAGAATTATGAATAACGTTGAAAATTTCATGTTCAATCCAGATAATAATTTATCTGTCATATAATAATTTTCATTTGAACCCCCGAATCCCCGATTAAAGTTTAAATAGAAACGTTTGTCGTTCCATAATTCCATAATTTTATATCGTTGCCGCATTCGAAACATTCAAATAGCACGTCTAGAATTCTGATGAAAACCTTTCAGTGAAAGTTAGTTGAATATCTGTATATTTTGCTAGTTACTTCAAACGTTTATTACATCATGTTTTGCTACCTTACCCTTGAATCGAAATGAGTTCTAATTTTAGTAACGCGTAATTTCTACTTTCTCAATTTTCAGAAATCCTACAACCGAATTATGACGATCCCAGTACGAGCTTAAAGTATTACGATATCGGAAAAGCTCTGACGCTCGGTTGTAACATTACGAAAGAAGGTTATGACTTGAGTTGGTAAGTACTGTTAGAATCATCTTTCTTTTTCTCAAATAAAATCTTTAGTTTAACTTCATATCATTATTCATGCAAACGTCAAATGACAAACAAAAAGATTGATATTTTAAGAGGTATAGGATTTGACTTTCATAAAACCACAAAAAATTGAGAAAATTGATGAAATATTTATTGGAATCGATAGAAAGATCAATATAGCTTAATGTTTGAAGATACACAGGAAAAATTATGAGTTTTACAGGTAACATAATTCTACAAACGATACAATTCATAACTGCTTAACTGTCAAGTGACGCAATATTCCTTCCGTACAGATTTTTACTGATTCCGAGTGTAATTTGCATTCGGCTACCAAGTGCCGCTGTATGAATTTATATGTATCAATTATTCATGAAGCAGATATGTGCTTTTGTGGTTTAGTTGATTAGCGGCGTGCTTTGTGATCTAATGTTTCTCGGTTCAAGCCGCACAGTAGCTATCGATCATCTGTTGTTTTTTCTATTTTATTCTATTACGAACCATATAATTTTCAAATCACACAATTTTACATGTTCTTCAATATAAGTTTGTGTGAAATATGACGCTCCATTTATGTGCATCTTATAAGATGAAAAATCACAAGAATTTTTCGAACTGTGTGATTTCATGCAAATGTTGGCCGAGGCTCCGCTTTAAATGACCCTTGAGCCAGGTCTGATTTGGACATACTCTCTCCAACATATCGGCCGATATTTCAAGATTAAATATTTCAATATTGGCTTACAGTCCGAGATAAACTATTCACCGAAAGCAACTCTTAATTTGGTCATTGATTCGGATCAGAGTCATTTCGCCAAAATCCATTTCGCCGAAAGTCATTTCGCCGAAAGGGTCATTTTGCCGAATGACATTTCGCCGAATGTGTCACTTCGCAGAATGTCATTTCGCCGAAAGGGTCATTTCGTCGATTCCTGCAATTGTCTTGATATTAGAATTGGAATTGATTTAAAATAAGAACAAATGAATGATAATACATTAACGCCCGTTTTGTTGACCTACAATTGTACTTCTTGAAAAAAGATTGATTCTTGTACTCTTGAATAAAGATTGATTCATGAACCTAAGACCAGAGTTCCCAAGGAAACTTGTTAACTATTATACACTAACCATCAACGCAATTTCATAGGTGTACCAAGCAAATGTGGTATTTTCCGTTTACTAAGTGGAAAAATATCTAATGCGGCTTCGCCACATCGATTTGATTCGTGTGCTGTCCGACCTCACTACCGCTCGTTCGGACCTAACTAAAGCAAAGAAACCTAACTTTGAGTAGACCGGGTAAACGAGGCGGTTACAGGTTTGTATGCAAGAGGCGAAATGACCTTTTCGCCGAAATGACCTTTTCGGAGAAATGACCCGCTCCCATTGATTCGCGTTCCGTGAGGGATTTGACACCGTCTTGTTGAAACCACATGTCAGGCATGCCCAATTTGGACAAAAAAATCGTCAATCACACGGTAGCGCTCATTATTGGCAGTAACGTTCCGTCCATCGTCGCCTTTGAAGAAGTACGGCCCGATGATGATGATATCCCTCCTCAGTAGGCCGACAAAACTGCCCATAAATTGGAACAAGTGCGCGATGCACTCTCTTAACCGAGCATGAATTTTGATTATAAAATTCAATAGCTAGCAAGCGTTGTTCGTTCGTAAGTCGATTCATGATTTAATTATAGATCAAACTGAACAAGTTTGACAATGACACAAGACACGATGATCTGTCAAAAACAAACAGATATCAGAAAAAAATCACCCTTTATTTCTTAAATCATTTCTTAACGTCAGGTTGTGTTTCTAAGAGTGTTTTCTACAATTCTATGGAGTAACACTATATTAGATGTTCGAGAAGTTGTATAATGTTTCCTACAAAATATAATTATACGTCCAGATTAATCTAAATTTGATGGATAAGAGCATAGGTTTTAATGGAGCCTAGCTGGTTTAGATATCCTTTCTATGATTACGCACTCATCGGGTAAGAATTATGAAACCCTGTATATGGGAACAGTTTTCAAGATTTTCTATCTGTATTGCCTAATAACGGTTTATAATTTTTAACTCTCATCACCCTGTAATCATGGAACCGCTTGTTGAATACGCACAATATTTATCAGACACGTATGGGAACTTTTATTTGAATTGAAGCTCGTGAAAATCCCGGAACTTCCGTAGCTAGAAATCAGGAACCGCTAAATACAAAGCCGGCCGGTTCTTTACGTCGTCATTTTAAAATCAGTTGTTGCGGTACTTGCAGATTCGAAAATCGAGTCCGGTAGTGAAGTGAGTTTTTTTAGATCATCAAGTAACAAGATCCGCGTAATCAGTTTTAAGGAATTCGGTCCTCTATTTAGAGTAAAACTTGCTTAATCCACTTAGCAGTGAGATGATACCTTTTTTTATCAATCCGCATGTGTTTTTTGCATGAATATTCTTCGGTGTTTCAGTTCTCGTGACATTATTTTAATGACCGTCGATTTAAGCGGCAATTTGAAATTTTTAATCACTCATTACTCTGTAATATCGAAACTGCAAATCGGATCGAATTTGAATCTAAAAGTGTGACAATCGATTCAACATTACATGATATGTCGGAGTAAGTTCCACTTCAGAATTTACGGTAATTTAAGGTATTTCCAGGGCCGGTTTGAATTTTAAAAATTCATCATTCTGTAATTCCAGAATCGGAAGTCAGAATTGGATTATATTAATTTATTTTGTCTTCGTAGATCTGGCTTTTTTTTAGAAAACGATTGAGCTTTGAGAAACGATTCGATACTGGAACCGGAATTCGAAAATCGGTTTAGTCGAAGTCAGATAAATTCACCTGAGTAGCTGTTTAGTTTACATTTGTTTCAAAATGTTTGAAAATCAGTGTAAACATCTTTGAGAAATCGTAGTGCGAGTTAAATCCGAATTGAAAACTGAATACCACTAAAACTGAAATAAGTTTATTTGGTTATCGACTATCCAAATCTGTAAACCCGATAAACCTGATTAATTTATGTGAAATAGGCATTTTATACTAATCATCCTGTATCCCCTAAACCGGAAGTTGGATATGACTAAAAAGCAAGATGTTTTACAGGATCTTAAAACTTTTCATTTGAATTTTAGATCGGTTCAGCCATCTACGAGAAAAATGGGTCCACAATTTTAATTTCGTTTCACATATCATCCTGTAGTTCCGGAACCAGAAATCGGATCCAAACATAATTCAGGAACCTTGTTTAGGAGCATACGACTTTTCGTATGAATCTGAGTTTGTAGAAAACGGTTTAGTCATCTCTGAAAAAAAATGAGTAAAATTATTTGTCACACACGCATTTGCTGATCTCGACGAACTGATTCGAATGGTACATGGTTGTTATGTTATTCCAGCATTTGTTGCTGTGAGTAGTTTAAATCAATATAATTATGGAATTGCTTTCAACTCGAAAATACTGCCATCATTTGGTTAACATATGTCATTATCGAACAATTATGTTGCCAAAAACGAACCGTGCTAAAATCGGTCAGAGGCAAAATGTCATGAAAAAGGATACTGTACACAGTCTTTTTGGTACCTAGAAACAATTGTATGTAACAGTATAAAAAATCGTGTTTTATGTTGCTCCCAAGCATTATTTTGTCATACAGCGCTCAAAATTCCTACTGCTGGAATAGGGGGAAAAGTCGCTTACACAAAAATATCGATATCTCCGTTAAAAATGGACGGATTTTACAAATCTATGGCTTGTTGGATAGCTATTACCGTGTGAAATCTAAGTCTGGAAACATATTCTGTTTTCAAGGTCAAATGTGACAGATACTGTCAAAAAAAAATTGACATAAAACTTCGTATAACTCAAAAAGTAAACATCCTATCTCAAAACCATTCAATAGCGGTCTGGGTGACGGGGAGATCTTTCATTTGCGACTAGTTGGATCAAAATCGGTCGAGCCATCTCTGAGATCTCGACCTTTTAGTTTCCAACACACATACACACACACGGATATTTGCTCAGTTCGTCGAGCTGAATCGATTGGTATATGACACTCGGCCCTCCTTTTCTATAAGATCCTTAGAAGTTCTATTTGTATCTAAGTTTGGGAAAACTTATCTCAACCCGTTCCCATAGATTGAGTGCACATTTTTCCATTAATTCATCTAATCTGTATTAGTCATCTCATATTCTCAAACCATATAAGTTAGAGTGAGATCTGTTATCTCTGCTCGATTCATTGACTTTAATGGTTAGATCAAAATAGGTGCATTCGGTTCGAGTTTTCGCGTGGCTTTAACAGCAGTATCGCACAATTATAGAACTATTTTCCCTGCGGTATTGCTTCTTAGAGCCGAAGCGAGGATATTTTGTTCTATTTTATCACATTTCGTTGATTGAAAGTCGAGTAATCTACAAAATAACTACTAATGAGATGACTGTTAGGAATTTAGGAATTTTGTTTGAAATCAGAAGGCCTCTCATTTGAATTAAATTTTGTGTAAATCCCTTTAGAATTTTGCTAGTAAAGCGAGATCACTTTTCTGTAATATGCAGTCACCCATTTGCCAATTTCGACGAACTGTGTCGAATAGCTTATGGCACTCAGCCTCACAGTAATTGCAAAACCTGACTGATAAGACCAGTGCTCTATGCATTGAACTGCTAACACGGGCTAATATAATAAAACAGAGATAGCTACTAGTACGAAATAGAATTTATTGTTTACTTGCAATCTCGAATTGGAGTTATTTTTTTCTAATTTTATAAGATTACCATTTCACAAAAAGTTTTGGTGGAACACGGTGGCCCATTTAAAGCATTTGTTTCTGAACAAAATGTAGGAAAAAACATTTATTTTCATTTAGATTATAATTTAGTCTGGTTCAAGGAGATATGTTACAGCTATATTTTGAAAATGATATGGTTTAACTGGCCATCTTTGGTCTTGAGTACAAAATTGTTTTTTCGGCGGTTCCACGTCGTATGTTGTCTTTGAGTTGAGCTATGGTTATTGACTTGTCAGCGTATACCTTGGGTTTCAAAAAGCCACATAAAAAAGTCTGGTTAGAGTCTGGCGGTCAAATCAGGTGATGTCGGGGGCCAGTCCAAGTCACCGTTTTTATATGACTCTTCGGGGAAACAACGGTCGTAACAAATCGATTGTTAGTCAAGCTTTATGGCATGTTGCACCGTCCTGTCTGAAACCAGTAGCCATTCAAACCATTTTCACGAACAATGAGTATGATAAAATCATTTGTCATGGCTCGATAACGATTGTCATTAACAGTTTTCGTTGCTCCACCATTTTCTTGAAAAAAAAATAGGGACCGATCACCATATTCGCACAAACATCACACCAATCTGTAACTTTTTAGTCGTATAGAGGTTGTTCCTCAATTAATTTAGATTTCAGTGGCATAGAACGTCTTGTAGTGTTTTCACTAGGAGCACTTTTAACATTATTTTTCGAACGAAACGCACGTTTGATTTTCACAATGGAGAAGTTATTTTGAATGTAAAGCTGAACAATTTCAGCGCGTTCTTTAGGTGTATTATGTTCCATGGTAAAATTATCTTGGAATGACGCTTCCAATGCGGTATGTCATTAGTCCATCTGACAATTCTGTCTAAAGTTATTGGGTTGCCCTATGCTTCCACTTTTAAATGGCCCACCCTATATATATCTTTACAACCTATCTAACTATCTAACCGAATTTCATGCAGTAGAAAAAAAACAACTTCGAAGAAAAACAAAAGGCTTTTGTAAGCTAGCGATAAAGTATGGGAAGTATGTAGTTCAGATTGAGCGGTTTGTAGAACTTAAGCAAAACTGCACTATTTCATTTGCTCTTGAATTCTACTATTTCACTGTTACGTCGCTACACTTTCAGTAAGCCTTTCAAGTGTTACAAAATATAGATACATATTTCGAGTTGTTGTCGTTTCCATAAATTGTACGATTATGTTCCGTACCCCGAAATTTTCCTCGAGCTGACAGAATTCTTAAGCCGTTTTTCATTGAAAATTGGTGGCTTGGATTGCTCTGGTTTTGCACTTTTGAGCAGAAGTGCAATTTTTTGACGGTGGTTCATTGCTATTTCTGCTCGAAAGTGAAAAACCAGAGCAATCCACACCACTAGTGTTGCTCAATGAAAAACACCATTAGTGTCAGTAGGATCGTAGCACTAGCACTCCTGGCGAATGAACAGGCGAAAGAAATATCAAAGAGACGGGACTTAAAGCCGTAACTTCCCTTATCCGGGAAAATTGTTTCGATTATTAAACAACGCCAGATCCGCTTAAGGGGGCACTCTATGAAACGATAAAAAATAAGGTTCATTTGCATTATCTCACTGTATAGAAAACCAGAGAAAGCAGGATAATTTTTTTCGGAGCACCTGTAGATGTAAACTATTCAAAGTGGGGGACGGGTATAGCGTGATGGGTAAGTCAATACCTTTCACGCAGCCTACCACCCACATTTTTTATATATTAGAGGTTTAAGTCTTACAAAATGATAAAAGATTCGCGTCAATTGGAGCAGTAGTTTCATATTTATCGTGTAAACGGACGGTTTCGTAAAAACGAACTTTAAAGTTTATGTGCTTGAAAGGAATGGCACAAGTAACTTCAACGAACAGTATCTTTAACAGTGCGACTTTGAAACTTTATCCCATATATACCATTCGAATTGTTTCCTACAAAATCAGATGCATGTCCAAAGTATACTTCCAAACAAGGTTCCTGAGTTTCATTTCAATCCGACTTCTGGTTCCCGGGTCTACAGGATGATATGTGTAACGGAATTTAAATAATGTAACTCATCTTTCTCATAGATGGCTGAACCGATCTAAGATTCAAATAAAATCTAAGAACCATCTAAGAATGAACGATCTTAAAATCGTATAAAACATCTTGCTCTTTAGTCGGATCCGACTTCCGGTTTAGGAGATACAGGGTAATTATTATAAAAATGTCATTTCACATAAATTGATCAGGTTTATCGGGATTGCATATTTGGATAGTCGATTACAAAATAAATTTATTTCTGTTTAATCGTTTTCTTAAAAAAGGCCAAATAGAATTTGATAAACAAAGATTCAAATTAAAAGACTTATGGTCCCACACAAAATTGATGAATTTTATCCGATCTCGACTACCGATTTTGGAATTACAGGGTAATGAGTTTTTAAAATTCACACCATAAAAGATGACAATACCACAACTATTGCAATTTATTCGTCATGTTAATTTATGGCCATACGAACCGTTTTTGGTTATGCTATTTCCTGAATACCGGCTCTGGAAGTACCGTAAATAATAAAGAATAACTCTAAAGTGAAACTTACTTATATCTCATGGAATGTTCAATCGATTGTCACACGTTTGGATTCAAATTTGATCCGATTTGCAGTTCCAACATTATAAGGTAATGAGTTATTAAAAACTCAAACTGTCACTTAAAACGACGGTCATTGAAATAATGTCATGAGAACTAAAACAAACACATACGGATTGATAAAAAAAAACGGTATCTTCTCACTGCTAAGTGGATTAGGCACATTTTTTCATTATGAGTAGAGATGGAATCGTGATCATAATAAATTAAACAAACAAAATTTTTCTGCATGCCAATAACAATCTTTCTTTTACCCATAAAATTGACATCTATAGTTTTATTAACGATTGAGAATCTAACCTCAAACTGAATGATAATTATTGAATAATAAATTACTTAATTTTGCTAAACATAAAAGTAGTTCCGATTGTAATTTTAAACCCGGGGCACAAAAAATATCTAGAAGAACACTAATCAGGGTGGATGGTTCAACGTAACCACACAGCTTCCGAGGTGTACTGTAAGCACACAGAATTTCAGAAGCCATTTCTGAATTATTAATACAGTTCTGTTGCCTTGCGATGATAGTGCGGAACAACATGTTTAGGTGCTGCTCCACCACACCACGTGCAAGTAAACTCTGTTGCGTAACGAATTTCGAGTGACCAAGAATGTACTAATTGCTAAATCAAATATACTTAGCCGGTTAAATGTGGATAGTAATGTGATATCGATACACTGCAACTCGTTAAATAATTTTCACCATGTTCAGAAAATTAACACCATCTTCTGGTTGATTTTATGTTCGGAATGGTAAGAAATGAGAGGACGATTTTTTGTTACAAATGAATCTGTTGGAGCTATCTTAGTTACACAGTATAGTGGAACAATTCCAGAAATGGGTAACAAGTCATTAGATTTCACATACACTCGAACCTGAATTTTACGCGCAGAGCCGGAAGTGTGTAAGTTAAATAAAATGTCGTGTTATTTCAAGTTTTTCGCGTGAAAAAAGGTTTCCAAGTTTCGTTTGATTTTAGTGTAAATAACACAAACAATCCTACTACGTCCGATGCTTTAGCGCCTGATGACCTTCTGAGTATGTTCTGAGACAATGGAAATACTTAAGAGATGTTCCAAAAACTACTTGGAGTATTGTTCTTAGGGACTACACTGTATCACAGCAAGAACTACAAAGGCTAATACATTTTTTGTTTGTGGTTCATATTTTTAGAGCTACACATTGCTATCTTGTCTATTTATAGCTGTTCCAGGTAGGTTCCCTGTCGTCCAAGAACTTCAGTGAATACAGATTTTAAGATCTATACGAGCATTCAGCAGTCTATGTATAGTTTTTGAATACTGCTCAATAACTTATGAATAAACTCAAAAAAAAACAAATAAATCGTAGAGCTACATACTGCTTACTTGTGTATTTTGATTTTTTCTCGGGACATTCTCTGTCGTCCAAGAATTACAGTGAAAACAGGTCTTAAGATCTACATGAGCATGCAGTAGTTTATCTATAGTTTTTCAATTCTGTTCATAATCGTAGGGCTATATACCGCTTACTTGGATATTTTGATCTTTTCTCGCATGTGGTAACACGAATATGGACCGAGAACGATAAGCTCGTTACTGCCCTTGTTCTTAAGGCCTGCACTACAGGTAGTTTTTGGATGGCTTAGAGCAATCACAGTTATTCTATTGATCGCATGTGGTATCACGAATGTGGACCGAGCATGATAAATTCGTTACTGCACTGTGTTACACAGGTAGATCTTAAGGCCTGAACTCCAAGTAATATTTGGATGAACCAGTACTTCCTAATAATTCGTCCCAATGATTCCATAAATTGATTGAAACACAAAAAGTTTAGACCACAATCAATAAATTCGCTAAAGTCATCGGTTACATTGGTAGACCTTAAGGCTTGTTCCGAGGAGGTTTTGGATGAGCGAGCTCTTCTACAGATCTTATCATAGTATGGCAATTTTCTGTAATTAGTCCTACGAGTACATACCACACTCAATAGTCAATAGTACTATACTATTCATATACTATTCACAACATTCAATTCCCTGAAGGCAGATTGTTTTGCATATGCATGTAAATTGAAATTTCCACCATTATGCAAAAATCGTTTTTCATCGCGTAAACTAAATAAAAAATCGCGTTATTTTAAATAAAGCACGTAAAAAAAGTCGCGTAAATTAAATTCGAGTAAAAAAGTTCGCGTAGTGAAAATTTGTGTACTCCGATATGGATGACTCTTCAGTATACTAAATAATTTGTTATGCATGAATGGAGAGACCAACTCGAATCCAGACAGACTTTTGAAAAGGGCAGAAGTGAACTTTGCATGCACATTTTTGGATCGTTGTAACTCAGAATCTCTACGTGTACAAAAATGCCACCGAAGAAGAAGTGCAAACTTCAGCCTTTTTTTAAAAGTCAGTTTGGCGTCGAATTGGTTCCTCCATAAATGCATAACAAATTATTTAGTATACTGAAGACGTGTGCAACGTCTCATCCATATCGGAGTATGTGAAATCTAATGTATGTAGGTTTTTATAGAAGTTTTAACCTTAAGGTCGTGAAGAACTTTCTGACGGGGTTGGGAATCGAAATCAGGCAGACAGCGGTTTTTTTTTGTCGAATGAACGGACTCTAAACTCATGATTTCGAAAAAAATTCGCTTCAAAGCAGGGCCATCGAAAGGTTGAGAGGGATCCGGGTCATTTCGCCGAAAGTCTTTTCGCCGAAAGGGTTATTTTGCCGAATGACATTTCGCCGAATGGGTCAGTTCGCCGAATGCCCAGTGACTTTTTCCTGTTCTCAGATCTCAAGAGAATGCTCGCTGGTAAAAAATTTAGAAGCAATGAAGAGGTAATCGCTGAAACTGAGGCCTATTTTGAGGCAAAGGACAAATCGTACTACAAAAATGGTATCGAAAAGTTGAAAGATCGCTATAGTCGCTGTATCGCCTCTGATGGCAATTATGTTGGATAATAAAAACGAATTTTGGCAAAAAAATGTGTGTTTCTATTAAACGATACGAACTTTTCAGCCGAACTGTTATATACAAAAAAAGGCAAATCAAAAGCTTGACATTTCATTCTTTTTGAGAAAATTCGACCTTCTGTATCAACAGATTTCGTAGCCGATTAAAAGTGCACAGAATCATTGCATGGCTAGTACTACGATTCTACGGACACTAAGAATCCTTCCAAGTCGGGGCTTGAACATACGACTACTGGCTTGTAAGACCAGCGCCCTATGCATTGAATCGCCAACCCTGGGCCTGGTTTGAGTCTAGAATATATAGTTTTATCTAATTGAACCGATGCGTAGAAATATTTCCAAACTGTACTGTGTACTTATATGCGGAATCTGTTTAAGATTGGTTGAACTGTAGGCGTTTAGAACCTGACCAAATTTTCAACGGTTTTGTTTTCCGTACCCCAATGTACCAAACAAATACGCAATCCTACGTCAAAATTGAATCGCATTGATCAGTTTGTAACTTTTTAGCATAAATCTTTATGAAAATTCTAACCGAACCTAGTTAAAAGTTTAATAATTACAGAATTTTATCATGATCTGTTGAGTGCTTATTGAAATACTCAATTTTATGTATTTTAAGTAAACAGTTGGAGGCATTTTGCGAGGAAGATCCGAGTCAAACGCAAGAGCAGCTTGAAGAATCAAACAAGTGACTCAACAAGCAGTTTCTGTACGATTAAAATCCATGGATATGATTCAAAAGCAAAGCAGTTGGGTGCCTTATGAACTGAAAACGGAAGGTATTGAAAGGCGATTTTCCACTTCCAAGCAGCTGATTTAAAGGCAACGAAGAAAGATTTTTTACATCGAATTGCTACTGGGATGAAAAATGGATATTCTATGATAGCCCAAAGAAGGAAAAAATACGGGTGTGTAATGTCAGAGACATAATTGGATGTCGTGAATACGAATAAAACTGACACTCTTCACACTTCCAAATATCAATTAGTTGATCGATTGTGTGAATTGTTCAAGCATTCCCCTTTTTCACTAATAGAATTTAAAACGATATACCTAAACTAAAGTACAGATTCGTTACATTAACAATTCTGCCTCACAATTAAATATTACGAAACAACCAGTATAGTTCTTTATGATAAAATAATAGTGGAAAAGAATCTTTTATGAAGGCGTTCGTGATGGAGAGTGGCGGTTTGGGTTCGAATTCCGATGGATATTCCGTCATCTATTTCCAGGCTGACCTGTTGTCCGTGGGTACTATACTGATATGTGTTCCGTTGGAGTCTCCTGTTCGAATCGAATAATCGAAAGAGAAAGTAAACAAAGAGAATCTCATTGTTACATTCGTCGTTTTGAACATTTTATGCAGATTTGTTCTTACTGATGTTGGTGGGAAAACCTCACATCGACATCCAGTTTCGTCTGAAGTACTAGAAGAAATGAACGATTTTCAATCAAAGTTTACCCTTTATACTCACTCGTCCAGTAGATAATCGGGACTGAAATGTGCCTGACTACCTCAAAACCATCGTCCGGGTACGAAAACTTTCAAGGTTTAGAAAACTTTATTTTTCAAAAAAACTTTCAAGGTTTAGAAAACTTTATTTTTTGACAACGCTCGGGTTCATGGCGCAAAAGTTTTAAAAAAAATTTATGAACACTCAAGTGGGATATTTTAGTGCACCCGCCGCATAGTGGTCCTAAACTGGAAAGAGACGGTCAAAAGTCAGTCAGTACAGACTGATTTTTAAGAGCTAACGTGTCTTCGAAGAATTTTAACGATATTATATTACGCTTCTTTTGAAAGTGGCACCTTAATTTTTGTTAAGGGGGTAGTACCAACATCGAAAAAAAAAAAATTTTCACAAAAAAAAATTTTTCTATCTCATTTTGAAGAAAAAAACATCTGAAGTATTTTTGCTGAAGATATAAATAATGTGAAAGAAATCTTTTTCGAGATATATTCACTTTATTTTAAAAACTGTTTTTTTGGTTTTATCTACGTAGAATCTACCTCTATTACCTAAGTATCTACTACAAAGTGCGCATAAATACGCATAAACAAGCTCATGCTTGCACGCGCAACTTAAGCAAATTGTTGTGATTACTATTTTGTTTACTTTTTGACAATTAATAATATAAGAAAAAATCTAAGTGAAACTCGATGCATTTTTTAGGTCTATTCAAAGTTACTTTTAAATATTGAAAATCCGACAAATTATCAAAGTTTTTCAAACAAAATATGAAAAAGTATTGTAAAAGTACAAACCTTCACGAAGGGATTTCTTTTTTAAACGTGTAAATAAATTGAGTTATCGCGAAGCAACACGTTTTTAAGGACGATATGTTGTTCGTGCGACGCTCACTTAGAGATGTGCGAAGCAGCTCATTCCGGTGAGCAGCTCCGAACCGATCAGCTCACTAAAAGGAATTGATTCAATGTATCAGCTCATCAGCTCATTTAGATTGAACTGAAGGTTTGTTTTGAACGAAGTTTTTCTTACTCCGTTTTTCTTTCATATGCATGATCGAAATCATTGATGCACAAATAACAATGCTATGCGAACTAACTTGTCTGCGAATTATTATTATGTCATATTTGAGAATATCTGCAAAAGTGAATCCCTGAATGTACCTTAGCCTACTGAGCGAGAGGTAAGATTTCTTATTGACAATGGCTTATTCAATCTGTTAAAGAAGGATAGATACACATTTGGAAGAACGAACAAAAGCTCGTGTACACATTTCTTCTTATTTATAACTCGCTCTTCAAGAGCCGAAGATCCGTTCAGCTCGTAGCTTGTTTTCACCTTACCAGCAGGGATGCCAGGTCATTTTTTCAAAAATCTGTGACCATCCAAAAACTCTCACTATTTCCTACCGCTCTGTACTTTTTGGTGCTGAACTGTGATCAATGTGTAAATCTGTGACTATTTTCAGAAATCTGTGAGAATCTGTGCCATTTTTGAAATCTGCGCAAAAGGTTGAAAATCTGTGAAACACAGATTAATCTGTGAACCTGGCATCCCTGCTAACCAGCGCGATGAACTGGTGAGCTGCGGTTCTTTTAAAAAGAGCTGTGAGCTATCAGCTCACTTTAAAGATTCGATTCACTGGAATAGCTCAGGAGCGAATTGCACATTTCTCACTGCAAAAGTGAGTTACAAAAATAGCAGACGCGTGACGCCCTCCGTTTTTTAACCATTCATGATTTCAGCATGGCCATAGTGAAAATGAGTCACACGAATAGTACTCAAGATATTCTGATTCGAAAATAAATTGGATTAGGAATATAAAGACTGAAAGTATGGACACACTTTGAATTCGCTGTAAATAATTCACAAGTGTTAGATATTCAAATTTTATTCGATATACTGATAATATTAGACTACAACAACAGAATATTATTCTCAACATTTTCTACTTAGCCATTGTAGACTAGCTGGCGCACCTTCTTGCGAACGTTCCTCATTAAATTCCGTACAGACTTCTTGGCGACAAGTTTAGACATTTTTTTTCAATCTTTTTCGAACTGTTGAATGGTTTCGGCTGCCGAGACATGTTTCCTAAGATGTGCCTTCGTCAATGCCCAAAATTCCTCAATAGGTCGAAGTTGTGGGCAATTTGGTGGATTCATGTCTTTTGGGACGAAAGTGACATTTTTGGTAGTATACCATTCTACCATTGATTTCGAGTAATGGCAAGAAGCAAGATCTGGCCAGAAGACAACAGGATCCTTGTGGCTTCGAATCATGGGTAGAAGTCGTTTTTGTAAACATTCCTTGATGTATATTTCGCTGTTCATTGAAGCAATCGATGTCTCGGACTGGTTTAACACTTGCCCTTCTCGCAGAGTATAATATTGTGGTCCCGGCAAGGATTTGTAATTGAGTTCACGTAGGTTTCGGTCCATGATTATGCAGTTCAAATTTCTACCAAGAATCGTATTGTACAGCTTTCGAACCATCGGCCTGATCGATGCTTCTTGTTTCGGACTACGTTTTGGTTGTTCTGCTTCATTCAAACGTTATTTAGCACGAAGAACATTTGACTTCGAAGTGCCCATTTTTTTGGCCACATCCCGAACTAGAACCTCCTTTTTTTGCTCGAACGCCTTCAGTATACGCTTATCCTACTGAGGGTTAGTAGGACCTTTTTTTGACCCGTTTTCGGTTTATCCTCAAAGGTGTTATCCTCACCGAACTTCCTGATTGCATTTCGCACGGCTTTTTTCACTTACTCCTTCCATTTTTGCTATCTTCCTCAGTGACAGTCCGCGTTCTGTGCACCATTTGTACACAATTTTTCGACGTTGTTCTGAAAGTCCACGCATTTCGAATACAACTAATGAAAACGAATAAACAACTGCACAAGTGGTTAGAGAAGAGTGTAAAAACTAGGACGCATCCATAAAAATTGACAGATTCTGAATCATTGCGAAATGCATAAAGTTTCATATTTCGCTTCGGTGTAAGGTTTTATCATTGGTATCAAAACGGTAAAATGTGTTATAACTTTGCCAAACAAACCTATGCAATACCTTCAACAAAAATGTGGGATTTTTTATTTTCTTCAATTATTCCAAACAAGGTATGCATAAAAAAATAACTCGAAACAAGTTATGAATAAAAAACTGATTTTAAGGGGGTTGCCATGAAATCGCTTTGTATATCCGAAACGGTCCGACCTAGACTTTTGGTATATTTGACAAAGTAAATTATTTTCAATAGTTCTAAAACTTTGTAGAAAAAAATAATTTTCTATCTCTTCAGAAAAAAAGGTATGGTTATATTTTTTTGTCAAAGTAGGCCATGAACAATTAGGGATGGAATCAAATTACGCCGTATATATTTGTAAAAAATTTCTTAAAAGCAACTATATGCATTAAAAGAACAGCTACTGATTTATGTCCACGTTTTTATTGATTTGAACCACTGTGCGCCGTATTCTCTTGACATTGCTCCTTCTGATTACTGGTCGTTCAGGTAGTTCTGTCGCAGAAATCGAAAATTGGTTTCAAACTTGGATCACCTGGAAAGACGAGACATTTTTTTCGAGATGGAGTTCGAAAATTTCGTGAGAGATGAGAAATACTAGTAACTAGCGATGGACGATAATTTGATTAATCTTTAAATTATTTTTATATCGTAATAAATTCATTTTTTACCCCATAAAAAACTAATCGAATTAATTTGTATTCCCCATAGTTACCATCTATTCAGAGGTATAAGCAATCTTAAGTCTTTACTTTCCCCTCATTACACTTCTAGGTCCAAAGACGGCAAAAATGTTAGCGACATCGATTCGCTTAAAGATCGCTACCGAATATTGAACGAGGAGCGTAAATTCATCATCAGCCGGGCACTGGAGGCCGATGCTGGCAGTTACACATGCAGCGTTCGAGCGCTGAATGCATCTAGGACTTTTAATGTAGTAGGTAAGTGTGCCCTGCGAATGTTGAAATCAAACCTATTTCAAACGACGTATTACTAAATTTTTCTTCCCAGCAAATGTTATTGTTAAATTTGAAAGCACAGAAATAGGAAAAACAAACATGGTGGAAGGCGGAAGTCTCACACTTCACTGTTTGGCGTTCGGATCCAACCCGAGGATCTCTTGGATAATTGGTATGTATGGTATATCTTCTTCCACCGTCTTTTGCAATAGCCTATACGATAGGACAACAAATTTTAATATTATCATAAGTGAAATGTTTGGAATTTTAGTTACGATCTAGATCCAGAGTTTTTTTTTATTCGTTAGTCGGAGACCAAATTCCAAACCAATCACGACGTTCTGTTCTGCTTCACGCAGAAGAGCATGCAAAGCAATCTAATATCGTAATAATTGAAATTAAAAATAAATCCTGGTGCAGCTGAACGAAAGAGTAGTTCTCTAGCGTGATACAAATGGTGGTGGGTAGCCAAAAATACACCGTCTTCTGAGTTGTGTTGTATTTTTCTGTTGATGTTGACAAATCCGGTCACTCCATTCGTAGTCCGTCGTAGTCGTTCGGTAAGGGAAATTTATGATAGGATTTTCGGAGCCAATTCGTTGCCTGATGCTCGGTATAAAACGAGAAAGGAAACTCGTAAGTGGACATGATACTGCATTGACAGGAGCTTACATGTCTCGATACATTAGGTGCCAGTATTGGCTTGCTGAAGTGTGATGCTGGAGATAAATTATAACCAATGAATTTAGTTCATATTGGGTGCAATCTGAAGCGAAAAAAAGCTACAGATTGAACACACATATTATTGGAGCGTATGTCGTGACAAGAAACTACCATCAGAAATGTTTTTTACCATGGCTAGCAAAAATACGAAACGATAAATCCAAAAAAGAACGAGTTAATTTCGAAGGTGTTCATCATTTAGATGGCGCCGACATCCCCGCATTGCCAAAATAGCGAAGCACAAATTGGCATACCGAAAACTAATCACATGCTGAACCGGCGCTCCGTCTTTCGATATTCATTAATATAACCGCAAAACACAAGAGAAGAAAATCCGACGGAGTAAATCGTAACCAGTAATCGTTGTTGTTTTATTTAATTAACTGAACGTAACATACTGTAAACAGCCAATAAACATTATGCCCAATTTTTCACCGATTTCAATCTCGTGCCCCTGGTTGGATCCAGTGGAGGCACTCGTTGTTTATGTGGACTGGACATTCGCTTCTTGCCTCGCACAGCCGGCCGATAGGGTTGAGGAAAAAAAAATGCTTCGCTAGCTGTACGGTCGGTTTGGCCACAATATCACCGTTTCTAGCCGATTCAGCTCCACAATAAACAAAGCGCTTGTTTGTGTAAATATTTGCCCTGAATATGCCTTTCGAACGAACGAAGAGAAATTACCGACATCCGATGGCCAACCCTAAAAATGACGATAGAATCCAGAAATTTTCCTTCGTTCTCAGGCTATCGTTCGGTTATCGATTTGATTTAGTTTATTACGTTTCACTGTCGCAAACCAAGAAAAGTTTCGGGGTGACAGTGGGTGTCATTACGTAGCCTTGTGTTCACGCTTTCTACGAGTGGTTCTTGCTAGAAAACGACGACATCGTCTAGCTCTCCCCGATGGAAGCGATGCTCGTCACGCAAACTCGGGCATAAATTAAAATACCTCACTTCCGGCAGCTGGCTTGTGAATAGTGACCCATTTCAAAGAAATCGAAGAAAAACTCTTGTACATAATAGATGTGTGCAGAGATAACGATTCCATTCGAAGCAAAAGAAAGAAAGGTGTTTCAGTGCCGCTACGAAAAACTACGGATCCCCCCACGATTCCACAGTTTTAGTTTGGACTCCCAATGGGACCCCAATACTGACATACCGCATGATACACCACAACAGCACAGTTATGCTGATTTCTCGCCACGTAAGAAAAACTTCTTACGATTGCTACGAGGAAACCTCCCATTGCTCCTAACCGAACCATTCAAGTCTTATCTTCGCTTTCACAAGCAAAGCAGAAACCTTTGTGCGCGAGTACTACAATCCTAGATAGCTGTACTATCTGGTTCCTTCCTCCGGAAAACGTTTCCAATGCTGAACGTTGCCTACGTGAACATTATGCGATGGTTTCATAGGCGAAGGTTCTGAGATTTTACAACTTTCCTTCCTTCTTTATCCAGCAGAACTGCATCCAAGAAGTTGACGTTCTTACATCTGGTTGCTTACGTCGCTGGTGGCCCACCAAGCAAACAGCGTGTCATCGCGTACTGCCGGCGGGAAACTAACAATACGACGAATTTTTACACGTTATCACCGTACCACACACCTAAACGGAGCGAGAGGAGAGAGGGGGAGGGATAAAGTCGGTCGTTTGGATCCCGTAAAGTTACGCTTATCCAGTAGAGGGCGGATGTGCCGATGGGTGATACGGTGATACTGCTCGTTCGGTTATACAGTTATACTGGATCAAAAGTTGTTATTGTTAGCTAACATTTTTCGAGTTAGAGGCTATCAGGCCACACATAAATAGCAATGCTGGAAGTAAAGTGAAACTGAAACAAAGAAAGTAATGGAATTAGGCTTAACTGTTTTAAAATTTCACCAGTACTTAGGAATGGATTGATTTGAATGGAAAACTTTATACACGCTTGTTTTGCACGAATGGAGACACCATTTTGTATTAATTTGGATGTTATTTTGTAAAAATTTACTTTAAATCGTTGAAACTTGGAAACTATTACTTTCATAAAAAGAATTCTAAGAAGAAGTTATAGGAATTCAATTGGGCACTACAAAAAATACACACTGAAACGAACGTTCAATTCTTTCCCAAGAATCAAAAAAATAACCGAAAAAATAAAACAAAAAACCTACTCTTGAACCACCTAGTGATGTGATAATGCCTTACTCTTGTCATGGACACAGTCTCCTTGAAACATTTTTTTTTCCTAAACTGTCTTAAGAAAATAACGTAATAGTGAAACTAGATACCGGTATTGTGAAACGCTTTTCGCGTTTTTCATCAGTGTCAATTTTGATTTTTTTCCTTTTTAGTGAAGATAATTTCTGATACGAATTTTGGCTATTTTTTTACATATATTCATTCGTTTACGTGACATATTCGGCAGTAATCCTCAAACCAAAACTATCAGCAATAACACATTTGAACTTGATCATAGGTCACATTCTGAAATAATTGTGCGGATAGAAAAAAAATCGATTTGTCGGTTACGTCTTTTGTGCGATTATATCGCCGAAACTTGAAGTCTCAGCCCTGTGATCTTCAAAGTCGATCCACAACATAATATTTCGAACAACATAATAAATCGAAGACATTATATAAGTTTATTTGTTAACTTATATAATGTATTCGATTTTCATGTATCTCGAAATGTAATCAAACGATTGTGTCTTAGTTATCATGTTAGTTTTAAAATCAAAGATTGGTACAAAGATGAGGAGGTTTTCTGCCTGCTGGAGGCAGAGGTTTAAAAATTCTCAACACCAACGAGCTTTTCCCTGCTCCACATACATGCATACATACATTATTGTATTTTCGTTCAACTCGCGCGCCGAAAATAACCCGGTCGTCTCTTCTTCTTTCTCTCTCTCTTCCACCATGCATTGTTCGATCACTAATTAGATCGACATGCTGATTCTAAACCCGTCATTTTCTCTGCCTTTCACTATCTTTTTGGCCACTAATTAGATCTTCATGCCGATTCTAACACAGTTGCTAGCCCACGCTCGTCTACCACCTTCTCCACCAACCCTTGTATACTATTCCCACTTTTTTCTTCTCTCTCACTTTTTAAGCAAGAGTAAGGCTTGGTGTCATCAACTAGTTATAGGGTTATAGATTTAGTTTTAATTGTTAGTTTTAATTGTTAGTGTTATGTTATGTTATGTTATGTTAGTCCAAATGTATCTGGATTATTGCAATCTGTTGATACAAATAATGAGAAGGTTTTATGCCTGCTGGAGAGAGAGATTACCAAATTTCATCTCCATCGAGCTTTTCCCTGATCCAAAATAAATAAATAAATAAATATTAGTCTCCAACGAACCCAAAAGTATTGAATTCGGTCCATCCATGCTCAAGAAAATTGAACAGTAATGAGTTTTGTCGTTTACGTCACTTCTACCATTTTATCTCCAGAACCAGAAGTGGTGCTTCAACTCGATCAATGATCCAAAAGTGGCTTTCGAATAGGCCTAAGCTTGTTGGAATAGGTTCAGAAAAAATAACTGATTAATAAAATATCGAACGTATTGTCGGTTACGTCATTTCTACCATAATATCTAGGTATTATACTCTAATAGCTATAGCCATTTGGTATTCGAACTTGATTGATTGATAGTAATATTTTTTGATTTTCTGCAAAAACTGGACAAAAACTTAACCGGTTCTTCCAAAACAAATGTATTTATCCGGTTTTTGCATTCAAAGTTTTTACCGACTGTCACTGTGAACGAAGCATGGTTTGCTTGTTTGTTAAGGGCAACTTGATCTATGCTACGTTCCCACAGCGGCAGTTTGTAAAAACTTTGAAAGCAAAAACCGGATAAATACATACCAGTTATGTATTTGTCCGGTTTTTACATTCAAAGTTATTTTGTTCGGTTCTTGCAAAAAAGATGTTTTTAACCGATTCTTGCACTGCAAAATCCATGTCCGGTTTTTGCTCTCAATGTTTTTATCCGAATTGTGCATTCAAAAATACTTAAACGTTTTTTCCAAACTAAGTTGCACTTATCCGATTTTTGCCTTCAGCCGTTCATTCATGAAATCTTTGTGAAATCTTTAGTTCACGAACTAGTTAAAGCGATAAGAAACAATATCGGAAAATTTTGAAATTATCGATCCATCGGTTTTTTAAACCGTTTTAACAGGCGATATTGGTCAATTAGGAGAAAAAGTGCTGATGGTTCACTACTCAGCTCGGTTCATAACCCAGCCCTCTCCCCTACTAATCGATAATACACCACGATTACCAGTTCTCGGATCATGAATCATTTGGGCTGATTTCATTGAAACTTAAACGTAACGCACATCACATTCATGGATATAACTTCAGTCGTGTTTCTGCTACGATGATGATTTTTGCAGCATAAATTCAGGCGTTATGTTTTGAAATATGAAGATTTCAACTATGAATTATAGGGAATGATGTGCTGAACGTAATTTTTTAAGCGATTTCAACTAAGGAGTGTATCGAAAAGTAGTAGGCAACATTGATTATTGAATAAAAAGGCGAAAAAAACATATTCTGACATCAGTTTTCGATAGTGGGCTAAAGCCAAACCCGGCCAGAAGAGAGGAGGAGCCTTATGCTTTCTGTACAGTGGCATCATTCTCTTCTTCAAACATTCTTCCTCGTACACCTTGGCGTTCATTGTGCCCTTCGTGAAGAAAATCGACGACCGCAAACCACAGGTACCAATTGCTTGCCAGACCAACACCTTCTGCCCAAACTTTTCCATCGCCACCGTGGTGTCAGCGTCGTCCAGGTCCTGGTACACCGATTTCGTATAATATTGTGGTCCGAGCAGCGCTCTAGAGTCTTCCTTGGCGTAGGTTTCGTCGTCGATCAGGATGCATCCGTCTTTATTCTGTAGAATCCGGTTATACAGTTTTCGCGCTCTTGTTTTGGCCTGAACTTGCTGTACCAGGGACTTTGTCGGCACCTTCGGTTTCTCGTACGTTTTCAGGGAGTTCCGAACTTAGATCCGTTGAATCATCCTGATGCTGGTGTTGAACTGCTTGGCCAAATCCCGCGTCGACGCCGATGGGTTTTTTCTGATGTACTCAACCACTTTTAAGTCCCGGCCGGGCTGACTGGGACCCGTTTTCCTACCGGATCGGGACAAATCCTTCATAGAAAGGGTCTTACCGAACTTCTCGATAATATATTTGACACTGGTGTGGTGCACTTTCACCCGTTTTGCAATTTCGTTGTACGTGACCTCACTTTCCGAGCACCAAGTGTGCAGAATTTTATTTTTTTTATTTCGCGTTTCCGGATCAATTCGACTCATCATTGAAACGATAAACCGTACCGAAACCAATCGATTGCGCAGCTGTTATTGACATGTAAACAAACATGTCACCGCAAAACACGCTACAAAAAAATTAAGCCATTTCATTGTAATAACTGTTTTAATGTTGCTAGCTACTTATCGATACACTCCCTAATGCTATGCACTCGAACAGAAAAAGAGTTAAAATTACTGCGCATTTTTTTATCTGATCCATTTTAATTTATAATTAAAATATTGCTTTTTTGAAGAACGACGTCGCTCAAAATAACAAGCTTACTTGCGTTCATTGCTCCGGTTTTGATTTTGTGGATCAATGGAGCCTGTGTTGTTATATCTATGAAACAAATTAAACAAAGTGGTCGAGCAAAGTAAAGGTGTTCCAAATTTATAGTCGAATTTATTTTTCGGATTACGTTAGCTCTCGAAATATTCTAGCAATAGCCAAATCACATTTATATGTCAATTGTCTATCAGCCGATGGGTAAAAAACACAATTTCTTATTATGAAATGAATTTGCCTCAGGGTCAAGTAAACATCTTAAGTAGTTTTTGTTTTTCATTTTCTACCTTGTGCGTTACCATTGATCTATTAAGCAGTCCATCGAATCACTT